>NC_134483.1:212950812-213088312 GCF_040206685.1 Ascaphus truei
ATATCTACGGTCAAAATCTAGTCCCTCTGCCTACCGGACAGAGGAACGGGTGTGCTATTTGATGCGCATCTGGAGTATAGGCCGGAATACCTATATGCATAATCTGGTGTACCGGCCGGAGAACGGGCCGCCCAAGTCTTACTCGATCACTATAGTAGATCAGAACTGGTGAGAGGTAAAGAAACCTGATCCCAGGCATTATTATTAGGCTGGATTCTCCATAGGGAGTTGGGAAGGAATCAGTGTACTGTATGCACTTATATTGTTGCATGCTAATTGAATTTTTTATTTTTGTATTTGCAGGTTGCTTGTCTAAAGGAAGGCCCAGCAAATTTAGGACCAAGTGGGGACCATGGATCCACCAGAGGGAGAATGTAACCTGTGTAGTTTTGGGGTTAAATGTCTTTCTCCTCCTGTGCAATAATCCCTGGTAAGGGCAGGTGGCAGGAGTAATCATGGAGTTTTCCTCCACACACATGTGCTGTGTATTATTCAGTGAAGGTAGTGACATCAGGCTCTGTGTCCAATTACAGTGACACATGGGTGGTGCCTATTGGAGCTATTTAGTGCACAGAACTTCCTGTATTTAGGGAGTGTCTCACCCCTCATGAGTGAGACTTGTTCAACCCAGCAAACTGCCAGGGCTCTGGCAGGTTTTGTGGCCCTCCCTTAGGGGAGCGGTGTGGGCGACTATTCCCTTTACTCCATCAGGGAGTAAGGGAAGAGCAAGGACAACTTCTAGGACCCTGACTAAAAGTGTTGTCCAGGGACTTCCTTTGGGTTGACAACCTACTCTGAACGGCTAAAGACCGTCCGCTATGATGGGCAGTCGGTCAGTGTCGGTTATAATAAAGGATGTCAAAGATAAAGAACTCTTCTGTCCTGATTGTGGAGTCATTCAGGAAGAAGGTGCACACAGAGGTTCTCTTGCAGAGACTCCTCCCTACTACGCTGGGGGTCTGGAAGAGATGGAGGGGTTGTACCAATAGTGAGTATGACTCAGCTATACCTCATGAGCCAGTCCTGATGTCATCCCCCATATCAACGTGGGAGACTCAGGAGTCCTGTAAGCCAGCAGGTGCATCACACTACACCACATGTAACATGGGTCAGTTTCCACAGGAAGGGGTCAATATGAGATTGGGCCAGGGAAACACCTTTACACCTGGAAGATAACGAATTGAAATACCTAATGAATGAGAAACCACAATTACCTATTTTCTACTATTTACCGAAAATTCATAAAGGCTTATTCAACACTCTGGCAGACCCATCATTTCTGGGATTAATTCCCTGACAGCTAACCTTTCGGCTTACATAGGCATTTTTTTACAAAAATATGTCAAAACATTAAGATCCTACTTACAAGTTACAACAGAAATTTTACAGATTTTAGAAAATATTTTATGGGAAAAGAATTTCACATTAGTAACTATAGAGTTGCCTCTCTCTATATTTCAATTTTACATCACCAAGGCTGCAAAGCAGTAAGGAATTTCCTTGCAAATTTTATAGATTTACCTGAGATTCAGACAGCGTTTTTAATTGAAAGTATCTTATTTATATTGCAAAAAAATGTTTTCTGGTTCGAAAGGAATTATTTTCAACAAAAATGTGGTATAGCCATGGTTACCAAGATTGCGATGAGCTACACCAACCTTTTCATGGGGTCATGGGAGGACAGAAACATCCGGTAAGAAGCGGGGCCCGGTGCAAAATAGGTCCTCTGGCGAAGATATATAGATGACATATTATTAATTTGGCATACTGATGAAAAAAGTCTAGAAGATTTCCTTGAAAACATAAATGTCAGGATCGCCTAGACCTCCTGCCTAGCCATAGCTTCCTTGTCCACTGGGTGTGCTGCTGCCTTCTGTTGGCTCTGGGTTCCTCTGTCTGTCTGTCTTCTTGTTGCTCCTGTCTCTGTCCTTATAGCTTGCTTCCTGTCTGTTGGTTTTGCCTTTGCTTCAAGTCAGACTCCCATGCACAGGCCTGTCTTTGATCCTGATCTGTTTATGTACCTGTACCTGTATTATAGTCTGTTCACAGTAAAGGTCCTTGCTAGTAATCTGGCTTGTCCCTGTTTGTTCCTGCTTCCCGGTCTCAGTCCCTGCTTCCTGTTCTCAGTCCCTGTCCTGCCCCGCCTGTCCTGTCCAGTCTCCTCGTTGCCGACCTCTGCTTGTTACCTGACTTCACTACCTGCCGCCTGCCTCGGACCCTTGCTTGTGACCCCTTCTACGCTCGTGCTGTTCCGGCCCCCGAGATCCTACCCGCCACAGGAGTCTCCCGTGACAGAAAGCAAAGGCCACTTCTGGATCTCGCTGGAACAGATTCTTCTTCTGCCTGCACCCTTTCCTGCCTGCTGCAGCAGACCACATTCGCATGGTTGAAGATAAGTACTTTCGTTTCTTTTTTGGAAATCCAAGTTGGGATTTTGAAAGGTTTTTTTTTTGTTGCTGCTAAGTGTTCTGCAAGAATTATTGCGTTCATAACGAAAAAACATTTTTTCTGAGACTAGAACTGTTGCTGCAGAGACTATTGCAGCTTTCTTTGAGATTTTTATTTTTGTGCAGTGCCTGGGTTAACCCTTGCAGTACCTGTTGCCACCTTTTTAGACTCTGACTTTTCATTTCCTGGATAAGGCTTGTCTCTGCATCACTGGTTGGACCACTGCTGTTCACAGGGTTCTCATTTCAAAAGACAAGAGTGCTTCTATTATTTTGTTACTGCATACTGTGATTTTTCCTGCAATCTGTAGTTTTTCATATGATTGGTTCTAAGGTTTCAGGTCTACCTGCAAGTTCCCCTAAAGTTTGTTTCTCTGCAACATATGATATCCCTACGCCTGATATCAAAGGTTTCAGATTTGACTGCAGGGTTCTCTGTCTGATATTCCTATGTCAAAAGTTTCAGATCTAACTACAAGTTTTCTCTGTATTAGTTTCCTGCTGTCTATGATATTTCTATGCCTGATATCAAAAGTTTCAGATTCAACTGCAGGTTTTCTTTGTCTATATGATATCCCTACGCCTGATGCATAAAGATTTAGATGTAACTGCAGGTTTTCTCTGTCTGTATGATATCCCTACACCTGATGCCTAAAGATTTAGATGTAACTGCAGGTTTTCTTTGTCTATATGATATCCCTACGCCTGATGCATAAAGATTTAGATGTAACTGCAGATTTTCTCTGTCTATGTTTTTTCCTTGCATTTATAATCTCTGTGACTGATGTTAAAGTCTCAAAGGGTCAGCTCTCCTATCTTGTGTCTCTCTGTATCTAATATTCCTGTTGTTCATTCTAATGCTTCTGTTTTAAAAACACATTTCCTCTTTACTGGTTTCTTGGGAAGTGTGGTTTAATTATGGCTCCCACTCAAACAGTCTTGAGCAGTAAATGTGAACACAGTACCACTGATTCTTCAGAACTTCTCAAAGCAAGGAAGAAGAAGAAAAAGAAGGGAGGCATTACTGTGGAAGTTGCAGAAGGAATTAAGAATGAAAATTTAACCTCAGAGTCTGCATTTGATGAAAGAGATATGCTGCAGCTTAAGGCAACTCACAGACGTATCCCAAGAATAGTGGAAGAGAAGAAAGATGCTCCTACTCAGACGCTTCAAGATGCACAGAAAGCGATTGATTGTCTTTATGGACGTTTAGATAAAGCGCAAGAAGCTAAGGCTGCACTACAGAGCGGTCTATCCTCAGCAATTGCTAAGTGTGTTCTCCAGGAAAAAGAAAAGCACCAGTTGGAGAGTGACCTGGATGTCATGTCAGGTGAGCTGGAGAAGGCATATGCTGATGCTGCTGAGAATCGGCGCCACGCTTCTAAAAGTAACGAATTCCTGGAAATCTCTATGAAGGAAATTGACAGGCTTAATACAGAGCTTAAAGTCTCCCATGAGGATATTTGCTACTTCAAAAAAGAGATGGAAGTCGATCGGGAGGAGAGATGCTACTTGACAACAGAGATACGTTCTATGAGAGAAATCTTCGAAGGGTTAAATATCAGTTTTGAAACTGTAACCCAAGAGTGCAAGAATCTCTATGTCCAAGTCAGTGAAGGAGATAAGAAACTCCATGAATTAGGAGAGGAGAAGAAACAGTTGGCCCAGGAAAAGTTAGACGTGCAGACAGCACTGCAGAATGCAGAGAGAGTGCTGCAAGAAGAACGTGTCTCCCTGGAGCAGCGCACACAAGCAGAAAATATGCTGCAGAGTCAGCTGCGAGAACTGCGTACACATCTGCAGGACACCAAGGAGAAATGGGTGAATGCTGAAGAAAAGCAGCGAGTTCTGCAGGAAGAAAGTTTCCAGACTGCCAACAAAATAAGGATGCTGCAAGATTATTTGAGTACCCAGTGTGTCCCCAAAGAACAGCATGAGGAGCTGAAGGCCACACTGAGCATAACCAGAGCCTCGCTGGAGGAAGAGCTAAAGCTAGCAGCTGAACACACATCTCAGCAGCTTACAGCTCTGCAGGCGCAGATCGCTGAGCTCAAGACACAGCTTGCCAAAAAGGAGGAGAGAGAGAAGGTTTCCGTCTGTCAAGTGGCTGGCCTGACACAGCGCTATGAGGTCAAAATGGCCGATGCCTGCAAATTATTGGACCACACAGCCCGTGATAAGGTCCGGCTGCAGCTGGAGCTGGACAATGCCCGGGAGGAGTACCGGCAGCTGCAGATCAGAAATGAAGAAGATGAAACATATTTAAGCTTTACTCTGAGTCAGCTGGGAGATATGAAGTCGCGACTCAACTCCAAAGAAGCCGAACTGACAACTGCATTGAGTGGGAAAAGAAGTGCAGAAGGACAGCTTCAAGAGCTGAAAAATCAAATAGCTGGTCTTAATGAGAATTTAGGTGATACCACGAAACGGCAGTCACAAAAGGAGACCATGGAGCGTGAATTCTATGTTCCCACTTACACATGTGAAAAGTCTGCACCCGTCATTGATGCCCACATTCCTGATGTCCATGCCTCTGCAATGGAGTTGAACGTATCCATTGGGAAGTTCCAGATTCCAAAACTAAAAGAGCTATATTGGTCACAAAAAGAGACCACGGAAAGTGAATATGTCCCCTCTGCCGCATGTGAAGAGCCTGATGTATCTGTTCCCGATGCCCCTGCTATGACGTTAGACGGATCCCTGGTGAAGTTCCTTGCAATGCCTAATATTCTTGATGCTGATGCCAACGCTCTTGCGATGAGGATAAATGCACCTCTCACAGATTTCCCATCAGCACTTGATGTACACATTAAGTTGGCCTTCCATCAAGATTTCCCTGAAGAGCGTGGAGGGTTGTCCGGAGTTGTTGCTGATCCCTATGTTCCTGCAAAACATGGAGTGTTGTCCGAAGGCCATCGTGAGTCGGCCTTCCATCAGGGACACCTTGCTAAGACTGGAGGGTTGTCAGGAGGATCTACTGGCTCCTCTGCTCTTGCTGTGAAGACAAGTGCACGTTCTTCCGTTTATCTACGAATATCTGATGCGTCTTCTGCTGAGCCTGTGACCTACTCTGCAAAGTCAAGCTTACTGCTCACAGATTCTCTGGCGTTTGGGTTGATGCATCCTGACATTCAACTGTTCCGAGAGAGAATTGAATTCCTCTGTCGGCTTTCTGATGGACTTTTTCAGTCTGTACCTGTGGAGTACTCTCTGCCCGCTGACAAACCCCCAGAGGTGGGTCACCTTGAGTCCACTTTTCATCAAGGCCTCCGGGAAGAGCCTGGAGGATCGTCCGGAGAACACTCTTGAGAGGGGGGAGTAATGTCAGGATCGCCTAGACCTCCTGCCTAGCCATAGCTTCCTTGTCCACTGGGTGTGCTGCTGCCTTCTGTTGGCTCTGGGTTCCTCTGTCTGTCTTCTTGTTGCTCCTGTCTCTGTCCTTATAGCTTGCTTCCTGTCTGTTGGTTTTGCCTTTGCTTCAAGTCAGACTCCCATGCACATGCCTGTCTTTGATCCTGATCTGTTTATGTACCTGTACCTGTATTATAGTCTGTTCACAGTAAAGGTCCTTGCTAGTAATCTGGCTTGTCCCTGTTTGTTCCTGCTTCCTGGTCTCAGTCCCTGCTCCCTGTTCTCAGTCCCTGTCCTGCCCCGCCTGTCCTGTTCCAGTCTCCTCATTGCCGACCTCTGCTTGTTACCTGACTTCGCTACCTGCCGCCTGCCTCGGACCCCTGCTTGTTACCTGACTTCGCTACCTGCCGCCTGCCTCGGACCCCTGCTTGTTACCTGACTTCGCTACCTGCCGCCTCCCTCGGACCCTTGCTTGTGACCCCTACTACGCTCGTGCTGTTCCGGCCACCGAGATCCTACCCGCCACAGGAGTCTCCCGTGACAATAAACTTTAATTAAAATAATCTAAAACTTACGTCTAAAACGAGTTAAAGGGAGTTGGAATTTTTAGATCTCATTATATTTATCAACAATGGAGAGATCAAAACTAAGGGCCTCATGCAGTAAAGGTTCAAAAAAATATCGCCGGGCCATTTATATTGCCATTTTTGGAGCGTTGCTGTCACGGTATTCAGAAAGCGTTGATTATCTGTCATGGCAAAATTCCAAAAAAGGGCGAGTATTGACCCTCTGACAAGGCCTAACCTGGCAATTCATTTCTGCTGCAGGGAGAGCTGCTCAGAGAGAGCCGCCTCTCCCAGCGAAAATCTCGCCTGAAATTTATGTTTTTTAATATATATTTTCATGCTAGTGTAGATGAGCAGGGGTCTCTGGAGCAGAACCTCATTGGTTTGAGGTCCTGGGTCCCCCTGCTTCCCGAGACACAGGCCCCATTAAGGGATGCCGGTATCTCTTATGCATTTAAATGTCCCGGTCACGTGATGCGGGATTCCAATGAATAGGAGATACCGGCACCCCTTAAAATGCAGGGACCCCCGTTTTGTTAATCCAATGGGCCTTTACAGTCTGCGGTGGACCATCTCACGAGTTACTGCGAGATGGTCACAGATTTTCATCGGCAAGCAGTCTAAAACCGGCAGTTGCATCTGTAGCATTGAAGCAGGGGATATCCGGAGCTGAACCACATTAATTTCAGCCACAGGGACCCCTGTTATATGAGTTACAAGCCCCTGTATGGGATGCCAGTTTCTCCGGCATGTTTAAATGTCCCGTTCACGTGGCCGTGACTCGGGAGAATAAAACCTGCAAAGAGGTATCGGCACCCCATACCGGGCCTGTAACTCGGGAAGCAGAGGATCCCTAGGGCTGAAATTATTGTGGTTCAGCTCAGGAGAGTGCCCTAATAATAAATAAATAAAAGCAGCTTTATACCTTAGTGGTTAGCTGCTTAGGTAATGAATGGATTAAACCAAAGTACCTGGTTTGTTGGGAGTAGAGGGTGTGGGTGAAGGGGGTAGTTGCCCCAGGGTGGGTTGTAAGGCCTACCGGGAAGGTCTCAGGAAGGATTAACCCCCTCATTGCCATCTCCCCCACAAAAAATGGGCGATTGCCCTAGTAGCTAAATATGGTTACTAGCACTTTTGGTCATTCAAAACAATAAAATACATACAGTAAAATACATAACAAATTAAAGTAATACATGTTTTACTTGCCCCTATCAGGATAAAGGCTTCCTCCTCTTCTACATGAACATGTAACGGCTTATGCCCAACCATTAATTTACTAGTAACCCCTTAATTACCGTAGCGAATTGTACCACTAAGGTAATGGTGGTTACTGGTGTTTTAATGGCATGGGTGAAAGGTGTACTGGATTTGCCATGTGGATGATGGTTAGGGCTCCCGGGATGGTTTCAGGATTAGTTAACCCCTTAATTAACCATAGTAGTTGTAACTGCAAAGTCAATGAAGGGGTTAAACTATCCTGCATCAATCCCAGTAGGCCTAACCACCCCATGGTAACTACCCCATCTCCCAGCCCCTCTACACTCACCCTACACAACCCCAATCACCACACACACAAACAGACAAATGCATTAGTAACTATATGGCTAGTAGCACTTTTGGCCATTTGGGTTGCGAAAAACAAAAATACACAATTAAATCAAATAAACATTAAAATACAATATATAAAAAAATACTAGCCAATACATCCATTGATTGCCACTGGGATTATCTATGCCCTCAATAGGAGCACAGATAATAACAATGGCAATGACCGTCAACAACTCCCCCCCCCCCTTCCCTAAACACAGTAATGGACAAATGCCCTATTATAAAGATTCAGACATAAGCACATTTGTGCACATTAAAAATTAAACATTATCCAGCCAGCATATACTACATTTAATTTGTACTTACCTCACCAGGATGAAGGCCATCCTCATACTTCTGTTCCTCTGCATCTTCAGTGGGCACTGACAGTAAAATAAAATAAACTAACTACTTGTCTGTTACCCCTTAATCACCTTAGATGTTTGTAATAGCTATGGTAATTAAGGGGTTAAACACCCTCCCGCTACTAACCTGGGAGGCATAACCCCCTTCCCTGCGGCAACTACCCCCATCCCCCACTCCCTCTACAAATTGATTGGCACTGTGGTAAACTATGCCCACAATGGGGGCAAGGATTACCACAATGGCAATGAATGGGCAACCTAAAAAAGAAAAACATCCAAAAAATAAAATACATCACTTGGCAATTAAATAAAATCCAACATTAGCCAATAAACACATTGATTGTCCCTGTGGATAAACACGTTATCAATCATTGGGCATCCTAAAAAACAAAACACAATTAAATAAACTACAATCTTTCACATCTTACCTTTCACAAGCACACAGAAATGGCGATCACAGGGAATCACCACAGCCCCTAAAAATTGCACTCAAAGTACTGTAGGTCACACCATAGGTATTATGAAAGCTAGAGTAGCCTAACCCTGCAAATAGGGTAGACCGCTATATGGTCACACATGAGCTCAATCAAAAAATAATAAATGTTTAATGTATACAGTAGTAACAATAATAAAACCCGACGAAACACTAAAATACAAATTGATTAATTAGTTAGTTAAAATCCCCATGCGCTGGATGGAGGCAGATAAGTGAGATGTATAAGTAGCACTGACAATATCACTCACATATAGCAATATAGCAGATCAACTGCACACACAGATAGCCAACCAAGCCCTAGAGCAACAAAAACAGTTGTAGCACTTCAGTGCTGTGGGTTGAAGGGAGAGTATACAGGGAGTAGGTCTACAGAGCCTAAGTGAACCTCTGTGTTGTATAGTGGCTGTAAATAAAACCATATGACCTTTTTCCCAATTGTAATGTGTGTTCTGTGTTTGTGCCCAAAGTAAGGGTCCGGAGCAGGATCTGTCTGAATCTCCTACCACACGCGCGTGATCGTCAACGGAATGACGTCACCTGACCCTTACCTTTGCTGGGATGAAAATTCATCGTCCTCATCCAACTGTGGCACCAACAAGAGTGCAATGATCCTAATCAGCATGATGTGCAGAAGTCCATGATCCTCAGTTGCTTGCAGTGGAGTCTACAATGAGTAGATCTTCTTCCTTTTCTTCTTTCTTCTCCAACAGGTGCAGCAGATTTTGATCCATCATCTTCTTGGGGTCCCCAACCATATATCTTTTCAATGCTCTAATATATTGTACTAAAATAATAGGCGTTTGAGAACTTCTCAATTGGATACCACCTAAAATAAGAAAGGAGAAATAGATACATTTGTTTTTGAAGTTCTAGTAGTGCATCTCTATTCTCCTTAGGAAAAGCAGCACAAATATTCACTAGGTTATTGCATTATATTGCAAGCAAACAACAAAAGATGGAAGTGCAAATATCACTTAAAATGTATAAATGAATATATACTAAGTTTAATAAGTGCTACTGTATGTGACAACCACATCGCGTTGAGGTCCCTTCTATCCCAAATAAGGCCGGAAACACAGTACTTCTATTTATGTGGCTTTTATTTATAGGGGTTAAGTAACGTATTCGCAGGCCCACTGTCCCATTAAGGAAGCCAAAAAAATAAAAAGCATAAATAAAAAGCTATCCCTGTCTACCGGGCAGCCAGCTAAGCCAGTTCCCACCCCAAAACATGCCCTGGCATAGGCAATACACAAACAGCACAGTCTTTGGTCATATTGCAGCAATAAAGGGTTTCCTTCTCTTAATCCATCTGGCAAAGATGTCCGTGCTTCAGCATGGCTCTCTCTGCAGTGTCTCTCACTCTCTGCCAGCTTCTTTATGCTGCTTCTGCACAGCTCTCTCAGCAACGTCTCTCACTCTCTGCCAGCATCTTTGCACTGCTTTAGCACGGCTCTCTTTGCAGTGTCACACTTTTTACCAGCTTCTTTAACCAGCGTCTGGTAGCTGGGGAGCCCCTTCTGCCTCCCTCCTTCTCTGAGGGCAAACGGTCAATCTCTCTCACTACCTCTGGTTCTGGCTCTCAGACTCACAGCTTCCTGTATCTTTTGAACCTGCAGTCTCTCAGGAATCTTGCTTAATTAGGCTGCAGGTGCAGGCAGGTTAACTGGTTGAGTGCTGGAAGGTACACAAATCCTCCATTCCAGTCTACTGAGTCAGTGACTCTGTCACAGCTAAATAGTAAAAAAAATACAATCCTTGGGGATTGTGCAGCTTCGCAAAAACAAGACTCTTTCCAAGTCTTGGAAGGTACAGAGAAGGACGGAATCCAGAGTGCAAAATATTGTGTAACACTTTTTACAGTACATCACTTATAATATTGAGAGACGGGTGTATACTGTATGTATCTCACTCACGGCTGGTTCGTTCGGTGCAGAGAGACATTTGGCATCCTGTGCTGCAGCCACGAGAACGCTCCGCTTCTGACCCTCGGTTGTCTCAACGCTTTTAAACATCTTGTGAGTGTACAGTATTTATTTTATCAGTTATTATTTGTTTAAAGAAATATTGCACTATATTTGCTTTTTTGTTTTATGTTTTGGGATCCCCCTTACCATCTTGAGATTACAGAAGGTGTCAAGATTCATCTAAAGTTGGTTACTTTAAACCCCACTGCCTGATTACCTTGCACAACACGTGAGTGAAATACCTACAGTATATATCCGTCTCTCATATTATAAGTGATGTAAACAGTGTTTAACATTATTTTCCTTTGCTGTTATTCATTCCATATATCCTTGGAGACATTTTGCGCTCCGGATTCCGTCCTTCTCTATTTTATATTGCCTGCCCTTTTGTGAAATAAGGAATGGAGGGAATGAATAATTTCCCTAACTGAAGGAGATCTCATTTACATCATATGTGAATTTATTTAGACCTTGGTAAAAATCAATAATTATCATGAAATTTTACCCCACAAATGAATCATAGAATATTTTTCATAACAGTCCAACAAATACAAATATCACTTGTGGGTACATTTGCATGTCTCCAACAGGTGTGCCTGAGAAATGTGAGTATTATTTTTATTTGCTGTACTCTGTACGGTGGAGAATTTTTTGGCATTTTTATTTTACTCACTATAACTTGTTTAGTGTCTGGTTATATCCTAACAGTCCAAAAGGAATCTGTTATTACTATTACATTTCCCCCACCCTATGGGAGATGGTATCGCTACCAAGTGTGTAGTGGTGCTAAATACCTGTTGGTTCACAGGAGGTCTGAGGTTCCGCCGATATTTTGGGGAAACAAGACATACTTTTGAGGTAAATACACAGTTCCTTCTCTGGATGTCAGTGCCTCCATCTTCAGCAGACTCCAGGAGAGCTGGAGGCAGTCCCTGCAGAAGAACTATCACATACCCCCCATGATAGACTGCAGACAGGCCAGTAGTGTAGTTGAACAAGAACATATTTATTCAGCAACAGCGCATACAGTATATTTCTATACCGGATACAGACTTCTCTCACGTCCCAGACCTCTGGATAGTCTCTGTGTCAGCTTTGAGGCTTGAGGCCTTTCCAGCTGCCTTTCCATTGCCATAACCCCTTGATGGGGACTGAGGATATAGTCTCACCCCAGAGGGCGAGACAACACTAACTCAATTTACGGTTGCAGCTTCCATAGTACAGAGGGGGAAGGTAGAAGGTCTGAGCCCAGGATTGTGCAGAACACAGACCCTGTCCCACCTCTGCCCCTGTGACTCAAGGAAGCTACTTGTGTGGGGAAAGCCCAAGATTGGACCTGACACTGCCTGCACTTACCAGGATTTGCATGTCAGGGAGGGTCGACTGGTAGCCAGACCAGGCATGGCTACAACTGTGATGAGGAATTGAAGCTCATTTATAATTAAATTATTTAATTAAAACATTTTTTTAAACTGTAAATGTTTGTGTTGTTGTCCCCCATAGAAGATATTCCTCATAAAATAAAGCATCTCTAATAATATATTTTGCATTATATTTGTTATTATAGTTTTTGGACAATTGATAGATAAAGTACTGCAGTATGTAGAGTATGTTTTATATGTCCTATAAAATTAACTCCATTAGAAATGTGCTATTTCTAAGTATGCTACATTGTACTGTATATGAATTCTACATAATGATGCACATTGAGAATGAGATTTACAAACTGATGCTCCATTTATCATGTGTACTGGAAAAAGATGCCCCATACATCATGTGTTTCCAAAATGATTCTTCATTGATCAAATGCTCCACAGAATAATGCTACATTGATTTAACTTCTCTACAAATCATGTTCTCCTGATCATTTGTTTCTCAAAATATGCAGACATAGGTCAGAAGGGGTTGAAGTTGAGAAACAGAAATATTTAGGATAAATTCATAAAGATAAATATTACAACAAAACAGAAATGTTTAACTTTGTGTGTATGGTTTGAAATAAGTTTACTTTTCAGTTAGGAACTGTAATGTAAACGTCAATGGGGAATTTTGGACAAATATGGCCCAATCGGCAGCTTCAGCTGATTTAGACTAAGCCCCTGAGCTTTATTCCTTTATATCTGTATGTATAACCCTTTTTTTGTGTTAGTAAAATCTATAGATGTAGCAGATTTTATTGCACCCATTAATGCTATGCAATATTTATCACAAGAAAAACAGTAACACTTTGAAAACAATAGTAACGTCTGTGATATCTCCTTAATGCATGCAATATTCTTTGCTATAACTAACGTTAAGGGTGGTAAATAATATCTGCTATAGCTGTACTTTATTTCAATGTAACTTTTTTGGCATGAATATAGTAAATGATTAAAGCTTAATTATGATTTTGAAGGTGCATTATTACATTATAGGTCTAACCCATATTCCCCCTCCCCCCAATGGCAGATCAGGTCCCCTAAGGTGTTCTGGGGTCTGGCTAGATGTCTCTGTGTGGTGCATACCTGCTGGCAACAGGAGGGCTTGAGTCTCCCGCGATGACATGGGGGACAACAGGAAACAGGTATCTGGGGTGGATGCCTTCGTCCTTGTTCAAGGGTGCAGCGCCTCAATCTATAGTAAGCCCCAGGAATGCGGGGTTGAATCCTTACCACAGAGATTAACCACAGGGATGAGAGATTCCAGTCTCACACGAGGTTACCTTTAAAGCAGCAGACTCTTTATTCTCTTGGGCAGCAGCAGGAGCAACCGACAGGTACAGTTCATGCACAGTCCACTTACTGTTCTCCCTTGTGATGTCCCTGCCGCCACTCTGGACCAAAGGGCATCCAGAGTGGGGATAGCTCTTCCCTCACCCCCTAAGCAGGGTGAGAGGTATTTGGTCCACCTCACTAACTATAGCTATATCAGCTCTACTCATGAGCTGATCACTCCTCTCCTCCTAACACACTAACACACACATTTCTTGTGTCACTAAATAGGAAGTGCACTGCTCTTTATGATATCAGCAGGCACTGCCCCTGTGTCTCTTGCTTTGACACAGAGTCAGGTGACCTACTTCCACCACTCAGAGCAAGTGCTTGAAGTGGGGGAAACCATGATAACTCCTGGCAACCTGCCCTTACCTGGGATTATACCAGTGGGAGGATAGAACTATAGCCCCATTTCTTACCAGGGCGACATTAGCATTATGTTTCTAACATTATGTACACTTAGTAATATTTGATTTTTTTTCTAATTTGTCACGGGAGATCAGGAATTTACACCTTTATACTGGGATCATATTACTGAGCAAAACCAAGAAGTAAAACAAATTCCAATGTATTCCATTGAAACAGACATACACACAATGGATTACAATTATGCAGAAGAAAACACAGTTACTGGGGGTCTGGGCTACAAAGCTAACCTTTCCTAGTCGAAGTAGCACAGAGAACATAGTCTTTAGGTTGACCGGGAGTCATCCGCAAAAGTCCTGGAAATCAATACGTCATCGCTGTATCTCTTCCGGAGCTACCAAAATCCCTTGACCAGGAGAAAGCACCAAATGTCCTGGTACTCTTTTTGGCATGTAGTTCCAGCTGTAACCGCTACATTCTCTTTTCAGAACTTGGCCCAGAAAAGTGGGACTTTCTTGACTTGAAAATCTCTGAAGCCGGTCGCTGCTATTTCTCCAAGAGCATCTTTTGGTAATTTCACATTTGCAATTAAAATCTGAGGTCCGGATTGGCTGCTTGGTTTATTATAGTATTTCAGATTAATTCATGAAATACCACAACCAATCCAAGCATGGGAACTTTACAACCATGATTGGCCCAGGGAGGGGCTGACGGTTCGGTGGGATGCACTTCTCAGCCGGTGTGTTCATTTGGTTGGGGTGCGGCGCACGGACCAATCAGCTGTCGCGAGGTGTGCCCTGGGGTGCGGGGACACACGGCGAACTGTCAGTCAACTGGGGATATGCTAGCTCTATTATTGCTCTTTGGAGTGCGTGCGCTGACGGAGAGGGGGGGGGCGTTTTCACTCATCAGATCCTATGGTATATGGACGGATGTAGTGGCTCCTCTCATGATGTCATGCGCATGCCCAATAGAGAGGTGTGTCAATCACCCATGATTGTTTAGGGCTGTGAGGGGTGTATATAAGCAATCTAGGTTGCCCCAGGCCTCATACTCCTTGATAAAGGACTTGATTGTCCGAAACACGTCAGAGGATCTTGTTCCCCTCCTGGGCTGATGTTTTTACTGTTTTTGTACTGAATAAATAGGATTCTACTTTTCACCACCTGACTCCCTGGCAGTGCGCTGTTTTTCTCCTATTCTTCGGCTCTGGATTTCTACTTGGACGGCTGGCACGCCATATTGGACTACCAGAGACTGCAGGAGTGAGTAAGGTTATCTACATTATTCATTATGACCAACCATGGAGGAGTACCTTTACCTTGATCACCGCTATGAGGTTACTGTGAGGTGATTTATGCATGATTACTGCTGCGGCCAAGTTTATTCGAGCATTTGCCCGTTCTTGGCCGCAGCAGTAGCCTGGCGCGCGCCCGAGAGTGACGGGCGCGCGCCGAAGCAGCGGAAGAGCGCCCTCCGATCGGGGCGCTCTCCCTACCGCTGCCGGGTCCGCCGGGTCCCCCGGAACCCCCTGCCGCTGTCCCGCGATCGCGGGACACCAGGGCTCCCTCGGGGAGCCCCTGGACGCGCGTGCAGGGGGCGCACGCTCCCGAAAACGCGTGACCGCGCGTCTATGACGCGTCAGGGGGCGGCCACTAGCAAGCCGGGAAATCTCCCGGCTTGCGGTACCGGCCACACTCGAATAAAGTGTGTCGGTACTGTATGTTCCCTCCACCCCTAGTGATCTTGGTGCATTTTGGTGACTCACAGGTCATTTGAACACATACCCACTCCGCTACACAGTCCATATGGAGTCCTTCAAGGTTTATTGATTGATAAGTTCCCCAGCGGTTGGAGCACCCATCTCCCCCATACCTATACAGGTACAATACCCAGGATGAAGAGCTGACACTCTAAAACCTGAAACAGGGCTCAGAGGTAACAAGGCGGGCATAATACCTTTATTTATGGTCTGGTTACCCCTTCACCATCACAATGTTGTCTTTTACCTTTTTTGATTCATTATAGAAAATGAGAAGGGTTATACTGTAGTTCCAATATATACTAGGTTTATAGTTAATATAAAAACTAACCATACCATATTGCATGCAGTAAAATAAGTTGTATATAACTTTTTCTGAAAAACATGGAAGAAAATATACCCTGAAATGTTGCAAGTCTTTATCCATTAGGCTTTATTTGTAGCACTTTCAAAAATTTGAAGGCAGTTTATATTTTTATTTGGTAATAGACTTTTATTTCTTGAAGGCAGCAGCAGCTCAGAAAGGATATTGAGCTATACATAATAAGTGTATACGTGGCACTGGTTGAAGATTTTTTTTTTATTCCAGATCCATTATTTCAGCCTGAAAAGTTATCACAACTTGCAATGTACCTTTTAGTAACATAGAAATTAATGGCACATGAGAATTATTTGTCTAACATTGCACGCTCCTGAAATTAGTATACTAAAACATAACATTCCAATATTATATTTGTCTTATTCTATTGGTGCAACTCTACTCTAAATGTAGCAGATGCCAATTTCTGACCTTTATTCCAAGGTCTTATGGAAATTACTAGTCAAATATATTCTGGTAAAAAAAAGTTACTTTTGTCTTCCAATTAAAAGATCCCTTCGTAGATTTAGCTAAACCATAACTGTAACCCATCCCTCTTATATAATTTGTAAATTTTAGGACCTTGTGGATTCAATATATGTTTGACATAGATCAGCGTTTCCCAAATGGTGGGTCGCGACCCGGCACCGGGCCACGAAAGCAAAATGCCGGGTCGCCTAAAAAAACCTCTTGTCGGGGGGCATGGCTAGGACACAGGGCAGAGCGGTCGCACTTCTGCTAGGCTCCGTGAAAAAACAAAACTAAAAATCTGCTGCTGCTTAGCTGTGCACTTGTGCAGGACCCCATGCAGAGAAGCAATCAGCAGTAGCTCTGCCTCTAACACTTCCTGCATCTTCACGGCGCCAGGTCAGGGGGTGGAGGGAGGTCAGGGGGGAGGGAGGTCAGGGGGGAGGGAGGTCAGGGGGGAGGGAGGTCAGGTGGGTGGGTATGGAAGCCCAGAGCATGCCCAAGCTGTGGAACCCTAGCTTCACTCCAGCAAGCCTTGAAGAAGAAGAGAACCTGCCTGCTCCTGCTCCATTGTGTTTCCGACTACAAGGTAAGTGCAGCAGACCCTCCCCCCCCCGCTCCTCCCCCAGCAGGAAGAAAAAAATTAACTTTCAGAACTAACAATTGCACTGCAAACACTTTTGGACATTTTATTGCACGGGGACTACTGGAACTGGGTGCCCCTGGTCTCTCTCTCTCTCTCTTTGCCCTCCTTGTTCTCTCTCTGCCCCCCCCCTCGTGGTCTCTCTCTGCCCCCCCCCCTCCTGGTCTCTCTCTGCCCCATTCCTGGTCTCTCTCTGCCCCCTCCCTGGTCTCCCTCTGTCCCCCTCCCTGGTCTCTCTCTGTCCCCCTCCCTGGTCTCTCTCTGTCCCCCTCCCTGGTCTCTCTCTGTCCCCCTCCCTGGTCTCTCTCTGTCCCCCTCCCTGGTCTCTCTCTGTCCCCCTCCATGGTCTCTCTCTGTCCCCCTCCCTGGTCTCTCTCTGTCCCCCTCCCTGGTCTCTCTCTGTCCCCCTCCCTGGTCTCTCTCTGTCCCCCTCCCTGGTCTCTCTCTGTCCCCCTCCCTGGTCTCTCTCTCTCCCCCTCCCTGGTCTCTCTCTGTCCCCCTCCCTGGTCTCTCTCTGTCCCCCTCCCTGGTCTCTCTCTGTCCCCCTCCCTGGTCTCTCTCTGTCCCCCCCCGGTCTCTCTCTGCCCCCCCCCCCCGGTCTCTCTGTATGGACATTCTTATCTGTTTTATTTTACCTATAGGCCAGTATAGGCGATAACATTTTTAGTGTGTCACGAAGTAGAAGTATAAAAATAACCGGGCCACGGAAAAAAGTTTGGGAAACCCTGACATAGATAATAACTATTCTATGCATTTTTAATATCCAGACTAAATTTCAGGGCACAGCCATGGATCAATGGAGCTAAATTGCAAATTAATTGAAAACTTCCCCATGGGAATCAGTTTGTAAGTATAGCTCAGATCTTGCTAAGTTGAATGCTATATCTATAATTACAAGTCATCATTTCTGAAACGAATGTTTTAAATGAATGCTCTGTTAAAGATATGATGTATTAGGCATTTATATAAAAATATTTTCTTCTAAATTGAATAATTTGGCTTTGCTGAAAAGATACAGTCTAGTCTAATGCATTTGTTTTATTTTTTTGAAAAATCACTAATTTAGAAATTAATTATAAATGATAAGGATAACAATTTTCTGTTTCAAGATTTGTTTCATTGTTTGTGAAATTTCCATTCAATTATAATTTGGCAAATTAAACGTGAAGAAATATCACTTATTCGCCCATCTTAATGGTTTGACATAACAATGAGGCTGCAACATGCAGATTTACTTTTCTTGTTCAATTTATACTGAATACATTTGTAATCAAATATACCCATAATTATGTATTCAATGTATAAATGATTATATACATGTCTTGTATTTTAACTAAGCCATAACAGCACCATATAATACTAGTTGTTTTGGGATGCTTTGACTTTGACTGATAGTTCAGTATCCAGACATAATAAGAGTATAATAAATGACTGAATTGTCCCTTTGAATATTATTGGGATTAATATACCAAACCATAACAAATGCGTTAAAGCTGATATTACCATTTGATGCACACACTTTATTACTTTACAACACTCCCATCAGTGCAAACCTCTTTTTAAAATTGTTCTTAGTATTTCTTCTCTTCCTTTTTTCTACTATAACTCTTATATATCTGTACATTTGACAAGCACTACATGACTATAGAGTATATGAGTTTGAGAAAAGTACCAATCCTGTGTGCACTATTTTTGCTGCCTCTGTTATTGCTTTTGTTAAAGACTGGGGGCTTGAAGATGCTTTAGTCCCCGCTGCAAGCGAATCACTGAAAATCGTTTAGCCTTGATGATGACACTATCAGTAATGGTTGTCAAGGCAGTATTAAGGTCTATAGCATGCTGCTATTGGAGACATATAAGAAGAAACCTGTAAGTGTAGATAGGTTTGTGTGGTGACATGGTTAATAATTTTACTTTGCATACTGTAGAGAATAGAAAATGATAGACAGAAGGGTAGACATAGATAGTTGTACTGAATTGTTGCTGTGTTGCAACAATGATTTGGATATTACATGGTACAACATCCTCTATAACCAGTTACTGTTGTGATATTATTCACCAGCAGTTGTCCAAAGTCAGATTTGGGGAGCGCAGATTTCACCATATGTGAAAAGAATAAAAATAATATACTGTAGTGCAATCTGTTTTAAATATGAGACATCATGGTATCAACAGAAATGGGGACTCACACTTTCGTAGTGATTCAACAGCAGTGGATATCAATAGCTATCTCAGCTCAGGAAGATCCCACATGATGACCCTCGGTGCAAAACAGAAAAGTACACACTTAGTGCAACTTTGTATCTTCAATCTTGTATTGTATTCAAATGAATAGTATCACACTTACATTCTGTTAGTGTGGCATGTTCACATAGAAATTACAGGTGGCACAGATCCTCTGGATTCTCCGACCGTGTTGCGTCACTTCTGGCAACAATCCGCGTCACTTCCGGTCACGGAACCTCCCGTTGTTTGGAGCCGGGGATGCCGACAGTGCAGGGCGGTTTTGGGAGCTTGTATGGCCTACTTGCTTGGACTTTACGCGTTTTGCTCGTAAAAGAGCTTCATCAGAAGTAGTATCTCTGGTGTCTTAATTTCTCTATATAAATACACTTCAATGTGCTCCGATTGGATGTTGGAAAAAACTCCACATTTCTATTGGCTAGTGAATTACACTTTGATTGGATGATGGGCGGAACTGAGTGTACTACTCTATCTATACATCACATTTCAAACATCAACAACTTTATTGACACATACAATCAATACAAATATATTAAATACTTTAAAAATACATAAGCTATATTAATTCGTTTATAATGTTTATAAAATTCTAAAAGCTCATTTTGACATAAAATGGGGAATTTTATATTATACTCATTAGATTATTTATCATTTTAGACATCATTTTATACATCGTTTTGTACATAAGAATGAAGGAAAATGAGAAAGAGAGAAAAAAGGTGTTAGAATCAACTTTAAATATATATTGAATAATAATCAAAACTGTAATATTAGAGAACTTTAGACACACTTTATAATAACTATATTTGTAAATTAAATAATTCCATTTTTATTAAAAAAATGTATGAATTAAAATAAATAAATAATAATACAATTCATATAAAAGCACCAATCTCTATGTCAACATTTAAACCTCCTGGGTTCAACGTTTTGAGACGATGAATCCAGAAGGTTTCTCTTTTAATTAACTCAATGGAACGATTACCCCCTCTCTAATTTTGGGGGATATGTTCTATCCCATTAAAGGGTAGATCTTTTGGATTTGATTGGTGACATTTATTAAAATGCTTTGGAACACTATGTGTGTCTAATTTTCTTCTAATGTTCCCTACATGTTCCAAGACTCTAACTTTTAATGGTCTTATAGTTTTTCTTATATATTGCAATCCGCAAGGACATTCTAGCAAATAATTCATAAATTCTGTGTTGCAGTTTAAAAATTGTTTGATTTTAAATTCTTCATTAGTAACATTTGATTTTAAATAATTTTTACCGCTTTTGAAAAGTAATCACAGGCTTTGCAATTCCCACATTTAAAAAAACCTTTTGGGAGTTTTAACCAACTATTTTGTGTGTCCTCTTTTATCGATTTGAAGACACTAGGTGCCAATTTTTGTTTTAGATTACTCGCCTGTAATATAATAAAAATTATATTTGGACGTGACGGTAATGTGCTTCCAAGAACAGGGTCATTTTGTAAGATATGCCAATGTTTGGTAATCGCCTGTTTTATTTTATTGGCATCTTTATTGTATTTAGTCATAAAAGTGGTTGCAAAGTCTATTTTACTGTTTTTCTTTTCTTTGATTTTTGGGGGCAGTTTGATTAAAAGTTTTCTGTCAAGATTATCTGTTTTTTCTTTTGCTTCAGTAATGAATGTCTGACTGTAATTTTTCTGTTTGAATTTGTCCATAAGAAACTTTGATTGTTCTTCATAGATTTCTGGTTTAGAACAATTTCTCTTTATTCTCATCAATTGACTATATGGAACATTAGAGATCCAACGTGGATGATGACAGCTATCTTTTAATATATAATTTTTGCTGTCTACAGTTTTAAAATATGTTTTAGTTTGGATTTCATCATTTTCAATATAAATAACTAAATCTAAAAAT
Organism: Ascaphus truei; assembly: GCF_040206685.1. Lineage (NCBI taxonomy): Eukaryota > Metazoa > Chordata > Amphibia > Anura > Ascaphidae > Ascaphus > Ascaphus truei. The sequence goes on from NC_134483.1 coordinate 212,972,081, forward strand.
TCTACCTTAGTTTTGCTAAAATTGGATGCGAAACTAATATTAAAATGACCCTGTTCTTGGAAGCACATTACCGTCACGTCCAAATATAATTTTTACAAAGGCGAGTAATCTAAAACAAAAATTGGCACCTAGTGTCCTCAAATCGATAAAAGAGGACACACAAGAACAAAATAGTTGGTTAAAACTCCCAAAAGGTTTTTTTAAATGTGGGAATGGCAAAGCCTGTGATTACTGTTCAAAAGGGGTAAAAAATACTTTAAAATCAAATGTTACTAATGAAGAATTTAAAATCAAACAATTTTTAAACTGCAACACAGAGTTTATGATTTATTTGCTAGAATGTCCTTGCGGATTGCAATACAGGCATACCCCGCATTAACGTACGCAATGGGACCGGAGCATGTATGTAAAGCGAAAATGTACTTAAAGTGAAGCACTACCTTTTCCCTCTTATCGATGCATGTACTGTACTGCAATCGTTATATATACATGCATAACTGATGTAAATAACGCATTTGTAACAGGCTCTATAGTCTCCCTGCTTGCGCACAGCTTCGGTACAGGTAGGGAGCCGGTATTGCTGTTCAGGATGTGATGACAGGCGCATGCGTGAGCTGCCGTTTGCCTATTGGGCGATATGTACTAACTCGCGAGTGTACTTAAAGTGAGTGTACTTAAAGCGGGGTATGCCTGTATATAGGAAAATCTATAAGACCATTAAAAGTTAGAGTCTTGGAACATGTAGGGAACATTAGAAGAAAATTAGACACACATAGGGCCTTATTCAGAAACCCTCGATAAGGCCCCTATCGAGCACTTATCGACCAAAATGGCTACTCGTATTCAGAAAGCCTCGATAAGTGCTCGATAACGGCCTGTATCGACGCAAAATTTTATCACCCACAGAAAATCGCCAACTGAGCGTCGATCAGCCGCTTATCGACCATTTTCGGAGGGTTGATAAACTTGCGCGATTCAGAGACCCGCGAGTCGGCTGTCGCGGCCTATCGCAGCCCATCACAGCCCTAAAAATCGTTCTTCTCCCCAAATCCAATACACCACAAACTTTTTGGTAAATTGGTGGGGAGATGGCCTCGATAAGCTGCGATGTGTCGGGACTTAGAAAAAATCAGGCCCCTTTCCTGCCTCGGATTGATGCTGGGGGTCTCCGGAGCTGATACCCATTAATAGCAGCTCTGGACACCCCCCGGCATGCATCCGAGGCAGGAAACATGCATGTACAGCAACTTCATTACCTTAGCGGCTAACCGCTAGTTTTATTATGTTAGCTAATGTGTTTTATGGTTAGTTCAGAGATTGTATGAATTTCTTTCTATTTTACTGTTTAAATTCATTAATGTTGGAGTAATTCATTGTTTGGATTGGTTAGTGTTACTATTCATTTTGAGTTGTTTCGGAATTAATTGTATTGATTGGTTAATGGTTTAATTAATTCATTGTTGATGTTGCTATTGATTGTATTGATTGGATTAGCTGGCTACTGTTTGTATTTAGCGGTGTGTTTTTTTGGAGTTTAGTTACGTTTTATTACTGTGTGTCTTGTGTATTAATTTATTGTCATTAGGGTGCCCATTGAGTGCTATAGAGCCTTATCATGCCCATATTATTATTATATGGGTATGATGTACCACTATACTACTCAATGGGTATAGGGTGGGTATAGTCAGTCAGGGGTGGGTGCTTAGGCCTCCCGGGTTTGTATCAGGTCAGGGTGGGTTAATCCCTTAATGACTATAGCGGTTAGTAACCGCTAAGGTGATTAAGGGGTTAGGGGCCATTAGAATGTATTTATTTTGTATATGTGCTTTCTGGCAACGGAGGACAGAGGGACCTGCTGTTGTGGTAAGTATAACTTTATTTATTTACTTTATTTATGTATGCTAATGCAGTGTTTAATAATGAGCAAATAATCTATTATCCATATCTGGATAATAGTTATTTTGCCCATTACTGTACTGTATGGGTTTGGGCGCAACGGGGGGGCGTGTATTGATGTTTATTAAAATATTTATTGATATACATTTCTTTAATAGTGTAGATGTGCAGGGGTTCTCTGGAGCTGAACCACGTTGGTTTTATTTCCAGGGACCCCCTGCTTCCCGAGATACAGGCACCTTTATGGGGTGCCGGTATCCCTCTGCATTGAAATGTCCCGCGTCACGTGACCGGGACATTTCCTTGCATAGGAAATACTGGCACCCCATAAAAGTGCCTGTATCTCGGGAAGCAGGGGGTCCCTGGACATAAAACCAACATGGTTCAGCTCCGGGGACCCCCTGCACCTCTACACTATTAAAGAAATGTATATTTAAATAAATAATTTTCGGGCGACATTTCCGCTGTGAGAGGCGGCTCTCAGAGCAGCTCTCTCTGCAGCAGAAATGAATCGCCGGTTTAGGCCTTTTCAGAGGCACAATGCTCTCGCTGGCAGCAACTCGCCCGTTTTGGGAATTTTGTTATCACTGGTAATCAAGCCTTTCTGAATACCGTGATAGCAGCACCCAAAAAACCGGCATTTTAAATTCCCTGGTGATTTTTTTTATCAACCCTCTCAATAAGGCCCATAGTGTTCCAAAGCATTTGAATAAATGTCACCAATCAAATCCAAAAGATCTATCCTTTAAAGGGATAGAACATATCCCCCAAAATTTGAGAGGGGGTAACCGTTCCATTGAGTTAATTAAAAGAGAAACCTTCTGGATTCATCGTCTCAAAACGTTGAACCCAGGAGGTTTAAATGTTGACATAGAGATTGGTGCTTTTATATGAATTGTTTTATTATTTATTTATTTTAATTCATACATTTTTTTTAATAAAAATGGAATTAATTAATTTACAAATATAGTTATTATAAAGTGTGTATAAAGTTCTCTAATATGACAGTTTTGATTATTATTCAATATATATTTAAAGTTGATTCTAACACCCTTTTTTCTCTCTTTCTCATTTTCCTTCATTCTTATGTACAAAACGATGTATAAAAGATGTCTAAAATGATAAATAATCTAATGAGTATATTATAAAATTCCCCATTTTATGTCAAAATGAGCTTTTAGAATTTTATAACCATTATAAACGAATTAATTTAGCTTATGTATTTGTAAAGTATTTAATGTATTTGTTTTGATGGTACGTGTCAATAAAGTTGTTGATGTTTGAAATGTGATGTGTAGATAGAGTAGTACACTCATTGTATTAGTCCCGCCCATCATCCAATCAAAGTGTAATTCAATAGCCAATAGAAATGTAGAGTTTTTTCCAACATCCAATCGGAGCACATTGAAGTGTATTTATATAGAGAAATTAAGACACCAGAGAGGTAAAAGTGGTTCTCACTCGGCTACGTGCAAATAGCCTCTACGCGAAGATGGAGAAATGTCTCTTCCACCAATCATCCACAGCCTTCCTTGGCTATATAATCTCTGATAAAGGTTTCACCATGGATCCTGCGATATTGAAGGCTGTTCTGGATTGGCCGTTGCCAAATTCCCTTAAAGCCATCCTGCGTTTCCTTGGGTTTTCTAACTACTATCGAAAATTCATCCGTAATTTCTCCACTATCGCTCTACCCTATTGCACTATTGCTCTTACCAAAAAAGGGGCCGATCCGGCAACATGGTCCTCTGAGGCCATCAAAGCCTTTGAGTTTCTCAAAAGAGCGTTCGTCTCTGCCCCCATCCTCCGGCACCCGGATACATCCCTTCCTTTCACCCTAGAGGTTGACGCTTCTGATGTGGGGGCTGGGGCAGTACTCTCGCAAAGATCTTCTCCCCAAGCAAGACTCTATCCTTGTGGATTCTTTTCTAGGAAATTCTCTCAGGCCAAGAGAAATTATGATGTCGGGAACCGTGAACTTTTGGCTATCAAGTTCATTTTGCAAGAATGGAGACATCTTCTCGAGTGTACCAAAGAGCCAGTAGCTATTCTCACCGATCACAAAAACTTACTATATATTGAGGGGGCTCATCGTCTGGGATCTCGTCAAGCACGTTGGGCACTTTTCTTCTCTCGTTTCAATTACACGATTTCCTATATTCCGGGTACCAAGAATATCAAGGCCGATGCTCTTTCTCGCCAATTTTCTACGGAGGAAGGATCTAACGAATCTTCGGAGACTATTCTTCCCGCAAAGTATATTATTTCTGCCAATACTTGTGATATCCTGGATGAGATCAATAAAGCCCAGGCCCATATCCCTAGGAGACTTAAGGTGCCAGAAGGACGTCTGTACGCTGCTCCATGTTTTCGCCACAAGATCTTAGAGTGGGGGCATTCTTCCAGATCTGCTGGTCATCCAGGCTTCAAGAGGACAGTGGATCTTATTAAACTGACCTTTTGGTGGCCTAAAATGAACAAAGACATTTTTTATTTCACCAATCTGTGCTCAGAGCAAGTCCGCCCTACACAAACCTTCCGGTCTTCTCCTGCCTCTGCCTATTCCGGAACGGCCTTGGAAGCATATCTCCATGGACTTTATTGTGGAACTCCCAACTTCTAAGGGGATGAATATGATCCTTGTAGTGGTGGACAGATTTTCCAAGCACACACACATTATACCCCTCAAGGTTCTCCCTAATTCAGCTACTTTGGCTGACATTTTTTCTAAAGAAATTTTCAGGCTACACGGAGTGCCACTCTCCATTGTCTCGGACAGGGGTACTCAATTCATCTCTAAGTTTTGGTGAGCTTTCTCTCAGAGACTTGGCATTTCCCTCCTTTTCTCCGTGGGTTACCGCCCGCAGACCAACGGTCAGACGGAGAGAATGAATCAGACCTTGGAGCAGTATCTCAGATGCTTTGTGTCAGAATCTCAAGACAACTGGGTGGACCTATAACACTGGGCAGAGTTCGCCATTAATTCACTGAAGAATGAGTCCACGCAAGAGTCGCCCTTCTTCATTAACTATGGGTTCCACCCCAGCAGTCTTCCCCTCTCCTCCCTCCCCTCTTGTGTACCTGCAGCAGATTCTCTGGTGTATAGTTTACAAACCTTGTGGAAGAAGATTCAAAAAGCCTTACAAGGGGCCGTCCAAAAACAAAAAACTCAAGCAGATCGGCGACGTCAAGTGGGGCCGGAATACAAACCCGGAGACAGAGTTTGGCTTTCTTCAAAAAATATCAAGCTTAAAACTCCTTCCCAGAAGCTGGCTCCCAGATTCTTGGGTCCATTCAAGGTCCTTGAACGGATCAATCCTGTAGCATTCCGACTCTCGCTACCTCCCACCATAAAGATACTATCTGTGTTCCACGTGTCCCTCTTGAAACCCTTCGTTCAAAATGTACATTTTCCAGACCGTCCTCGGAGACCCAATCCCATCGTAATACAAGGGCAACAGGAATTTGAGGTCCATTCCATTCTCGATTCACGTTTATCCAGGGGCAGACTTCAGTTCCTCGTTCTTTGGAAGGCATATGGCCCGGAGGAACGTTCCTGGGTACCCTGTCATCATATTCGTGCTCCAGCTCTTCTTAAACAATTCCGTCTGAAATTTCCTCACAAACCTTCGGAGGATCGTCCAGAGTCGATCCTCAAGTTGGGGGTACTGTAAGGGATCAGGGGACTGGCGCCTCTCAGCGGGTCCCCGTCACCTCTGCTACCAGTACGCCTGCCAGTTCCGGTCCCCCTACCCATCGGATCCTTACCCCTTCTTCTCGGGTGCCATGCCACTCGTCCGCGGTGCACGCCACATCCCTTCACACGCGGCCAGGGGCGTGACGGCAATCTTACAGAGTGCGCGCGCACCTGATCCTCTTGGCCGTCCTCCCATGCCGCTGGCTCCACCCCCCATTGGCTGCAGGCGATTTACACTACTCACCTATCTGACTCCCTCCCTGCACACCTGGACCTATCCCTGGGCTTACTCAGACAGCCTCCGCTCCACCCCTTGCTACCATTGGTCCTCCAGCATTTATAACCCCAGCCTGCCCTCTCCTTCCTTGCTCTGCATAGTTCTTCTGTGACTCCTGTTGTGCAGTTGTCTATTCCAAGCTCTGTTCTCTGTTACAGCTCTTGTTCCTGTCCCTGCCCCTGTTGGATACCTTTGGATTTGATCTCGGCTCTTGTTTGACTACGTGTGCCTCGCTACCCCTGGACTCGGCTTTGGACCTCACTACGCTGCTATCTCCTGCCCCTAACCCACAGCTCTTGGATATTAACCCTCAGACTTCTGGTGCCCCGGACGCAGCAAGTATCTCGTTTACCCTTTCTTACCAGGCCCGGCAACGCATCTTACCACACTCCGGGCACGCCCTCACTGCTGTGGGTGCATGTTATACCCTTACCCACCTCAGTACTGGGGACTGGCCATGTCTGCGGGCATACAGGCGTTATACTGTCGTAGAAAAACCAGGACGTCTGGTCACCCTAACCTATGAGTATTTTAAAATAATTTTTTTAATGCTTGACTTGGGAGAGATTTGATTTCCTCTGGCTACTTCCTTATGTAACTATGTGTTCAGCAATTACTTATACAGCCCCTCCTCGTACCTTGGGCCATGTCCAACTTCTGCATTTAGCTGCCAGGCCTCTGATTGCTGCCGTCGGGCCCAAGCTCAATCCAGTTGCTGTCTGCTTCTTCCCATCTCTCCTGCAAGTGCACGCTGGAAGCTGGGTGCACCCGGACGTCAGGCCAAGCTTCTGGTGCGCGCCCACAGGAGAGATAGGCAGGCCCGTGTGGAAAGAGGGAGGCCCGGCATGGGAAGAAGACACCAGAGGTAAGTGGTAATTGTATTTGTGGGGTTGGGGTAAATTGTATTTTCGAGTTGTAGTGGTTTTTGTATTCGGGGGTAGTGGTACATTTTATCTGTGGAGATGGGGGTAATTGTATCTGAGCAGATACTGGTAATCCCGGGTGAAAGCTCTGACCCTGGGCCCAGGAAATCTGTCAGCAGCCGAGTATGTGGGATCACCCTTAAATAATTATATTCAAGCCTATTTACAAGCATTCCATGATTCCGTGAATGCTTACTGTGCTACAATCTCCATCCATACTAATGGTGTATTATGTCAGAACAAGTTAATAAGCATAAAAAGTAAATATATGAACTAGTTTACATGAAACCATCAGGGCCTGATTATTTAAACACCACTGCTATTGTGTAAATGTGACCAATAATACAAGTTATGCCTTCCTTTACATCATAACAGAGTTTTATTGTTGAATTACAGGGTTTAGAATTATCCTTGTAGAGATATACCATATACCCATATACTTAGTTACATTTTTGTGTAAGATTAAACATATTTTAGGAGTTCTAGTGTATCCTTATGTGTTCCTTATTCCTAAATATGGCTCTTTTTTTAATACCCTAAAACAAATATATACACACCTATGTATAGTTTTAGCTTTAGCGTAAATTACATTGATAAAATGAAAGGGAAAATAAAATAATCCCTAATGTGACTTGATTGCATTTGACAAATTCTTGTTCTTGTTAGTTTTTCTGTAGAAGGGATCAAAAATACCTCAAATGTAATTTCTTTGGCATTTAATTAAATCAAAGAAACAGTATTTAAAGTATTGTAAGTATGCACATTTTTGTTCATTTAATAAGGGTCATTTTTATAAATGTAGCTAAGAGAAGGTACAATATGCGATTTACATTTTACTTAATTTTCTTTCCTCTCTGTAAATGTAATACAATTGGTTTATATGAGTCAAATTGGGCATCATTCGTAAAGGTCAAAAAAGCCTCATTCCTCTGTCTTAGTGATAGAAATAAACATACAAGTTGAATGCTATCAAACATGACCTTTAAGTACTGTATAAGAAAAAGGCGTTAACAGTATTCACAGTGCACCCTTTGCCATTTTAATTCTTTCCAGTGAAATACTGTGATCTGACAATACCTTTTTATTTATCAAATGTTTTACCAGGAAGTAATACATTAAGAGTTGCCTCTCGTTTTCAAATATTTTAGTTTATGTTGCATAATTCAAGTAAGATACCGTATCATAGTAATCTTACATTCTTTCTGTTTGATTCTGTATGTACTGTACTTGCATAGCGGAATTCAGGTAAAATACACTATCATAATAATCTGACATTTATTCTGTTGGATATGTATAGCAGAATTCAGGAAAGATACACTATAATATTAATTTGAACATTTTTTTCCTGTACTGTATGTAGAGATATGTAGCACTTGATTAATTTATTCTGACTGTGTTAAGCAATCACACATTCAGTCCTAATCATATTGATTGCATTTAGTTTCCGATCTTAAAAAGTTTCCAAGACAATTTTTGTCTAGTTTCACCCCAAAACAGAGTAGTTGTATACCACCTGAAATTATAGCATCTTACAATTCCCTTCTAAGTAGCCACCTGTTTGTTTCTTCAAACATAACAAAATGAAATTCAATTTTTCATTACTTTTAAACTTTTTTGTTTATTGGAAATGTTGTACAGATAAGAAAGGGAGAAGGGAAAAGGGTGCAGAAAATAAAAAAATGGGATGGGGAAAAGGAAATGGACATTGCAGTGCAGCATAAAATTTTATGGGAACCATCAAGTTAAGTTTTAATAATAATAATAATAATAATAATAATAATAATAATAATAATAAGACCCAAATCAGATACTGTAAGAAGAAAGTGTCATGTCATTGTTAGAGTTGAAGATACATTATATAACATAGGAGCAACACATTGGCAAAAGCTATCAAGACCTCGGTTTGGAGGAGATGAGAAGGCCATTCTGAGAACTTAACTATGGAGACCAGACATGGCAACAGTTGTGAAATCTATTGCGGACTAGGCTGGTAAGCTTCTCTATTGTGCAAACATCCTACCTTTTTATTAATAATTTGCAGAATAGTTGGAGGGCTGTTCTGGGCCCAGTGCCTGGCAATTACATACCTACTGTAGTTGCTAGAAAGGATTACAGTATGAAGCCATGGTATTTTCCATCTTGCCCAAATTCTTATGGAATGAAAAACACACGGTCAAGAAGTGCACAAGATGTGTATATCCACAGGGGTTGTTCACGCCTCCTGCGGGAGGAAATCTCCACTTGCTCACTTCAAAGGGAATGTAAATTTCCCCCAAGGAGATGCATCAAACAAGGTGACAAAGCAAATTTTACAATTTCCTTACAGGTTTACAAAATAGAAGATATTTAGAATCTGATATGGTTCAGAATATAAACTCTTTATGTATTAAGTCAGGCTTGTGGAATCATACCACACACACGACCAGGGATCTGTGGGAATATCTCAGATATCTATTTTCTCAAACAAAAGTATTGTTGGCAAATATGGTGTGTATGCGTGCATATTAATTATACAAATGCAACAGCGAAGGTGGCATCACTCTAGAAAATACAGGGAACGAGTTATAATACATTTTATACTCGGACGCATTTTTCAATTAAACAAACTATATTTTCTCCTAAACTATAAAAATTCCAGAAGAGCTGGGAAAATAAGAAATGCCCAAGAGTGTAGGTTTAGTCTGGTCCAATTGCAATTTTTTGGGATAAAAAGCCTGTATTTGGGATATGAAAGCAGAATCAACAGAGGAGAGTTTAACGCCAATAAACACGTGAATTCTCAAATTCCAATCTCCCCGTCCTCTTAGAGGGATCTGATATTGTTATGTGGTAACATATTTAGATTTTGTGTTTTGATCTTGTTTATTTTATGAAACTTTCTGCAATTATCTAATTGTATGTTCTTGTAACATGCATTTTTCTGTCTCTAAGCATTGTACTATTTTGTATACTAAGTCTAAAATTTAATAAGTACTCTTTTTGGGCTCTTATTGAACTTTGCATGCTTTGAAGAGAATAACTGCATTTTTGGACACATTTAGCTATAATAGTTTTTTTGCGGGTTAATAATCTTTTCCCTTGCAAACAGGAGACCAAGGACTGCTAGAGATGAGACCTTAAAATTACCCTTGGTGGCAGCGAATTAAGGTAAACTGTGACCGATTGGGGTGAGATATAACTCATTTTAGGGTCCCTGTGAGATAAGTGAGATACGTGAGATAAGTGAGTCAGCTGGATAGCTGGAGGTATCAACCTTTGTCACATACACAAGTCATGTGCTCACAGGTGTGCCACTCGTAACAATTACCACAGCAATCTATCTCAGTAACCCTGTTCACAAGACCTTAGAATACAAAAAGAAACTAGAGCACAACTAAACATTTCCCCTACAGAGAAAACGACCTGCGACACCAGAGTAGTGTACCTGCATATGCAAATATTACACCAAGAGAGAAAAAACATTAACTCCATAAGTTATTACTAATCAATTCTCTAGTAATATAACCCCACAAATATTATGAGGAAAGGTACAGGAGTCACTCAAGATTTGGGGGGTAACAAAATGCATTTCCAGTATCTTTTGAATTTTAGGACTAAGACCAACACTAAACCAGATAACTGCTCTTCTTAGTAAGAGCAATAGGACTTTTCATCTTCCCCTATGATAGAAAGGGTGAGGGAAAGCAAAGTGATTTTAAACTTGATTCAATTTCAGAACTCTCTTTTAATAACATCACCTGTACTGTATATCACTGGCACAGATTTATTTTTTTCTCCAGTTAATAACATTTAATGTAGAAATGTAGTGGGAAAATTGAGTCTATTTTAATACCATAAGCATTTACTCCGAATCCTAAAGTTACCTGGCCAGCTAAGTGGAATTTTCCTTGAAAAGCTATGACTTTCTGTAGCCTATCTGTAGTCCATCTGGTGAAGAAAGTTGTATTCCTACTAGTACACAGGTTGTTGATTAAACCAACTCAGAAGCTGCATGTAAAAATGCAGGGGATCTTTACATGAAAGAGCATCCTCTTTGCCATAGCTTTTTCCTGATTTGTAGGTTACGTTAAAATGGACATGGGAAAATTATAAGCCCCAGTGGATTAAACGCTGGTTGGTGCAGTGGGGTATTTGCAAATAGATTTTTATGATCTGTCCATTCTTCAACTTTATGTTCAGCACCCTCAAACAAGTATCTCCATTCTAGGAATGCTGCCTGGATAGCTAGCAGTTATTTCTTCATAATAGTGAACAGTAAGTCATTTCGGCACTGGATAATTTTCATGACACAAAGGTGACCGAATGGATGAAGGAATCCAAAGGAGGTCATGGGGAAACAACTGCTCCAATAGCTGAATCTGAGGCATCTCCCTCAACAGTAAAGCGTTGCTGAGGATCAGGATGCATCAATACAAGTATGGTGGTAAATTTTCTATTTAATGTAAGTTTAAAAAAGCGGTATCGGCTTTGGTTCCTCAAGAAATGGAAACGTTTCCAAAGAAGATACGTGACTGGAAACACCACACGCAAGAAGTCCTGAATGAAGTGGCGATTAAAATTGGCAAATGCCAAAAACCTTAGCAGAGATTTCACCTGTGGGGGATGACCACTCCCATGTGGCCTGAATCTTTGATTCAGCCATACAGTAGCTATAAATTCGATTTGGGACTGATCAAAAAGATATTTTTCTGACGTAACATCCATTGATAACATTTGCTGATGCACCTGAATCAATCAGTGAGACCACGTGACATGGCTGTTATATATATTGCAAAACATTACAGTGGCGGCCGATCTGAGTCTAAGTCGGCTAGATCCGCGGCTCTCAGATTATCCCGGTTAGGTGCGTTTTTTTGTCGTTTTCGCCCGGAGTGAACTGCGTTATTTTCGCGCTCGTGATATTAGCATTTTATTCTCGCTGTCTGCAATACTGCAATGCCGTGTAAAAACTCAGGGGGGCGTTTGTGAACTGTTGTCTTGGAAGTCTAATACCTTCGCGGTTCAACCTACGTCAGTACACAGTCTGTGTGTGCGCACGCAGTAATTGTAAATTTGCATATTTAAAGTATACGTGCATTTGCAGTGCTGTGCTGCTGTACAGTATGTCTCATTTGAAAATTGTTGAAACGCATAGGCGTGTACAGTACTGTAACAGTGTCACATTTCTGCATATACAGCGCTCTCCCCTCGCTCAGGATAATTAACTGCACTGCAGGGTAACTTCTTATCTTCTGTGCAATGCAGTACATCTCTCCCACACCATTCCTTTGAACGTGTGTCTGGTTTCAATCACATTCCTGCTTGACAGCAGGAATTTACTGTGCATGCAATCAATTAGTGATATGCGCTCCAACATAAAAGTCCAATCCTGGTGTAAATCCTTTAGGTAATAATGTAGAAAAATAAGTACTGGGGCTAGAGAGGTATGTATTCATAATGTAGCATATACCATTAACAAGAACTCTAGCCCTGAAGGCTGAAGGCTGAAATATGAAGAAGATCAGACCTACAGCCTCATTGGGGGAGTCCAGAGGTAGGTAGAAAGAGGAATATCTACTCACAATTTGTATTGCCCCAGTCCTGTAGTTCTTGGTGGGCGTGCAGCCAGGAGAATGCAGAGAGATCCAAGGGAAAAAAACTCCAACGCACAGCCCTGAACAAAGTAGGTCCCACAAAACTAATAAAAATATATCAAATGCTTTATTCTTCCATAGTTTAAAAAAAACGGAGGTAGGTACCCTCCTACACATTTCGGGCAATCCGCCCTTTATCAAGGAGTAATATGTCCCCCACAGTATTGGTATTTAAATACCCTTTAAGGCAGCCCCAATTCGCGCCAAAATAGCCACCAAATGGGCCCGCCCACAAACGCGCCACAGCCACGCCCCCCCGACACTACCATGGCAACCGTGCGGCGTCCTGCAGTACAGGGGAGGCGGGCCGTACCTCGGGCAGCTCGATCTCAGTCCCCTCCTACACTGCAAAGCAGTAAAATGGAGGAGGAACTATGCGATCGATGCCTGACCGGGTGGCCCGCTCCCCCCCCCCCCACAGAATAAAATGACATCGGAACAGTGTACATGAGGCCAGGGAGCGCTGCATGCGCATGTCAGGCACGGCACAGATGGAGGAAGAATGGCTAGATGGGGCCCCAATACATAGTCCCCAAAATGAAATACTAATACGAATACAAAATATAAACACAATACGTATGCATATATATACTGAAAGGAAAATATGCAGTAGGTATAATAAAGAATATACATCAACTAATATGTTAAACATCAAAAAATAATAAAAAATAAAAAAACTTTAATAATGGGGCGTGGCTTGGAGCCTGATGGAGATGGCTGCTATCTACTGAGGCTCCTCCAATACAGAAAACTAATCCGGAGCAATCCTTATCTAAATCTGACCAAAATAAACAAATTTCTATACCAGTAGATACTCCCTGAAGCAAAGATCAATTTGAGACCAAAAGTGACCACATTAATCATTACCTAACCCCTCCAAATAAAAAGAAAATAAGAGTGGCAAAGGACCTGGCTGACGGGGCTGCGCTCCTCAAGGCCGAAGTGCACACAATTCGGATCTGTTCATCACCCCCCTCTCCCTGCTTGTGCTTGGCCAGAGAGACAGCTGTGGGTACTACTTCTGGGTGGACATACCCAAGGCAACTACCTGAGTGAGTAGAACCAACTCCCCTGCCCAAAACGGAGCTAATAGAGGGGTCACATGCACTCAGTTTGCTATTCACTGCAGCACTGGGCCATAACCACAAACACTAAATCAGCGCATGGACTCTCCTTGCTTTCCTTGCCCCCAGCAGCCGTGGGTATCGGGAGGTCCCTCTCCCACCCCATTAAAGCCTCTTACACATACCTGAGGAGCGAGGGGTTCGGGGTTGGGGACGGAGAGGAGCGGCCATCTTGCCGCCAATATCAGCACCAGGAGAGGGAGGGTCAGCATCTCCGGGATCCCTGCGCGGCTCGGGGGAGGGTCCCGCCATCTAGTGGAATTCCCCAGGGGATCAAGGAGTCCCTGGCTGGGTCTCGGTGGGGCGTAATTTGCTCCTGGTGGGGCAGGGAGACGTGGAGCAGCGAAGGTGTGGAGCGCCGTGCCGGCCCGGGGATATAATGGATGCCGCTGCACAGTGAGGAGAGAGGAGTGGCCATCTTGAGTGGCTCTCTGGCGGGGTCTCCGAGCTCAGCCGCAGTGCACAGCCCCTTGGGTGGGAGATCGGCGTGGTGCTGAGAAGGCACAGGAGAGGGCCCAGATCGGTGGTGGGAGCGGAGCGGAGAGCAGGGAGGGAGAGGCTCCGGGGAGGTGGAGAGAGAGGGAGAAAGATCCATGCGTTCCAGCTTGAAACGCAGTTGTGTCCCAGCCTGATCCAAGATGGCCGCCGCTGGCCAGAGTTAAAGGCACAAACACACACAAATAAATCCAGTGACTGACAACTGAAAAAAAGAGCTTTGCGTTGTTCTTACCAGCACACTCTCTCCCCACTTTGTCTCACATAACACAAGGAGAATATTGGGCCCTATGTAACCCTTATGGGAAGCCCGGAATAGAGGGAGAAGGTCAGCCCCCCCCCCCAGAGAGAGGGGGAAAAAAGGAAAAAAAGAAAAGAAATCCTACAAAAAAAAAAAAAATGTGTGAATAAACATGGTGCCTCAGAAATGAGGGGGCTTATGTCAATGTAAAAAAAAGGAAAAACAGAACTTACATCACCCAAACAAAATCAGCTTCAATTCTACAGTATAGATAGCAACGACCAATAATCAACGAATATGCCACCCACCAAAACACAAAAAAAAACCCCACGGGAGGCCGCACTCTTCTTTAAGAAACCAAAGACAGGAACCAAAGATCAAGACGCGTCTATCGCTGGTGAAGACGCAGAACCAGAACCTGACTCCGAAGAAGAGACGGATACTCCGTTTACTCGCAAAGAAATGTTGCGGTTTGTCAAAGACATCAAAAGTTCCTTCTGCTCCGAGATGCAGAGTTTCCGTCAGAGTGTCAGAAAGGAAATAGCGTCTATAGGCGACCGTATCGTGGACTTGGAGGAGAAAGTGGACACCACCGCCTCTGCCCAGGAGATCCAAGCCCAAGAAATCCACGAGTTAAAAACACAAGTTAAAACAATTTTCGAAAAATTGGAAGACACGGAAAACCGATCAAGACGCAATAATCTGCGGATCAGGGGAGTCCCGGAGGAAGTGGACAATGCTCAATTGGACGCATATCTCTTTGGGTTTTTGGTACCAGAAATGATGGAGGACAAACTCCAGATGGACAGAGCACATAGACTGCCTAGACCTAGAGGCCGGGACCCAAAAAACCCACGAGATGTGATTACACGTATACACTACTTTCGTAGCAAGGAGGAGATACTGAGAGCCGCTAGATCTGTTCCAAGGATAGAACAAGACAACGTCCAGCTTCTCATTTTCCCAGATTTGGCTCAAACCACGTTGAACAAGCGTAAAATGTTCGCTCAGTTCACAAACGCATTGAGAAATAGTAAAATACGCTACCGTTGGGGATTTTTGCGTGCAAGATAATACTTACCTACCAAGAACAAACACATATATTTCTCTCTCCAGAAGAAGGTGAAGAGAAATTGAGAGCAATGGGTCTCCTTGAGCCAGAGGACATGGAGGCATCCCAGCGGGCCCAGCCCCCACCTAAACAACAACGCCCAGCATGGGTAAAGACCCCGACCTCACGAAGAGAAAAGAACCAGCCCGCTTGAAATTTGGAGCTGATCATTTATTGAGTTTCCAGTTAATTTTACAGACTGGCGGAATGTTGTTCGGAACATAAGGCATAGCTGAACTTACCGTTTACTCTAGATAAGCTTTTTTTTTCTTGAACAGGAGTGGAGACACCTGGCGTCAATTCACTAACTTGAACCACTCCCAAAGACCAGGGCGCTCTGGTTATCAAGAATCTCCCGAAGATAACTTCCCATACTGTGAAAGGTTTTAGTTTTAAAATACAGGCTACCACGAGGGTTGCTTTGGAAATGTTTTATTCAAAATTGAATGTGTTTCTAAATGGACTGAAAGTCCCAAAGCACCTAGAAACTGATAGACAGCCTAATCTAAGTTGAATGTTTTGTGCAGTTGACACTTGTTGGCCCGGGTTGAGGGTTTTCGGGCTCGGTCCTCAGGGGCCGTCGGTCGCGGGCCGGCTTCTGTGGGTGTCCCTGTTTCGGTGCGGGTGGCTCGGACGGTGGCTCTGTCTTTGACTGGGTCGCTGGATGGGCCGCCTGTGCTGGGGGGCGGCCCGCTGGTGGCTCTTGGGGCGTGGGTTTGAACACCCTGGGCCTAATTCGAAACAGTTTCCTGGGTAAAGGTATGTCCTGGTTGCAGGATATCTACTGTATGTTATTTACTTTTGCACTGTTCCGTTTGTGTTTCTCCTCCCCTATAGACTAAATATAGATTTTGAGATGGCCGAGCACTGGATGCCAGTCTGATCTACTCAATGTGAGAAAACTAAGGAAAGATAAGGTGATGTAAATAGTTACGATGTTTCATTTCCCCCTCGTTTTTCTGTATCCTGATGTGTAAGACTACACACACAATCCACTCCGTACTTACCGGGGTGTTGCTTTTGCTTTTGTTTTCTGAAAATTTGGCTCCCACACAAAGGAGCACCGTGGCATTAAGCCGTTGGGCTGCAACCCGCCCCCCACAGGTTTGCACATCCCGTGACTGCGATACACTCGCTTCACGGGACCTGAGATGGTTGGTCCCCCCAAACATAGTTTGGAAACCGGGGTCCTCTTTTTACCCCACCCTACCTTGTCCACCCTCCCCCCACACCCAGTTTTACAAGCATTTATTACTGCAGAATGTGAATATGTGTATCTCTCAAGGTGTATGTTCGCGATACAGACTGTTTACAACTGTTAAGACTCTGTTTCTTCTGCTATATATATGTCATCACTCTGTTCACCTGTATCATAGACCTTGCAAGCATCACTATGCCGATTAATATAATTTCCCAAAACACCAAGGGCCTCAATACCCCCCACGAATAGCCCTTTCAGAGGCCAAAAGACTAGCAGGAGATATCATTTTATTACAAGAAACGCATCTGAAAAAGGAGGATCAATCACTGATGTACAGTAGCGACTACCCTCTAATCTATCACTCATCATCCCATTAAAAAAAAAATGGGGTGGCTACACTTTTCCACAAAAACCTAAATTTCAAAGTAGACAAAATTAAAAATGACACTGCTGGGAGAATTCTAATTGTTACAGGATTACTAGACTCTACCCATCTGACAATAGCTAACATATATGCCCCTAATGAAAATCAAGAATCCTTTTTTCAGGAGCTCACAAATTTAATAAACTCTGTCCAGAAAGGTTTTCTAATTCTTGCAGGGGATTTCAATGCAATCATGGGCCCAAATTTAGATAAATTTCCCAGTCTCCCACTACCACCAAAGATAGCTCCCTCAACTCGTGGTCTCGTATCCATGACCAAGGATCTGATGGTAGTAGACTCCTGGCGATTAATGAACAATAAGGAAAAAGATTTTTCCTTCTTCTCTCACCCCCATAACAGTTACTCACGCATAGACTATATTTTAATTGACCAACAAGTTAGCGATAACATTTCCTCCACAATAATTGCCCCCTCTGCTTGGTCAGACCATTCTACAATTATAACTAAACTGGATGGCCTCACCACCAAAACAAAACAAGGTTGTGGTCCTTAAATGAATCATTATTGTCGAACCCACAAAATCTCCAACAATTGGAAGAGGAACTGGTCCAATATTTTGATATAAATAACACCCCAGACGTTTCCCCTTTTACCCTATGGGAGGCCCATAAATCTGTGCTTAGAGGTAAACTGATCGCTCTGGCTTCTCGGAAAAAGAAGGAAAAAACGGAACACATTGTGACATTAACACAAAAGTTATCAGAACTAGAAAGTATCCATAAAGCAAATCCCTCCCGAAAAAACTATAGACAAATAATCTCAGTTAGAGGGCAATTAAATCTTTTGTTAGTGACAAACGCAGAGAGAGCTATACGATGGACCCAACAGAAATACTATGAAAAAAGCAACAAGGCAGATAAAATGCTGGCACGTAAGCTAAAACAAAAGCAGGTTAAAGCTAGGATCCATAATATTTATACTAAGAATGGAAAGATATCAAATAGCCCCAAAGTTATAAGTGACGCTTTTAAGGAATATTATACATCTCTTTACAATCTGCCTGGCCCAGTGGGAGAATCGGCTAAAAACAAAAAAGCGAAAAAAATTCAAAACTTGCTAACTCAATGCCGGCTCCCCACGCTGGAACCAGAAGATATAATAAATCTTGAAAAAACTATAGAACCCCCTGAAATCTTGGAGGCTATCAAATCTTTGAAAAATGGGAAGGCCCCTGGTCCGGATGGATTTTCAAATCTTTACTACAAAAAATTCTCCATAACACTCCTCCCACACTTAACCAAAGTATTTAATGAGATGCTTCTAGGCCTCCCCCCACCCAGAGATATGCTACGAGCAACCATAGTAGTAATCCCAAAAGATGGAAAAGACCCCATGATGTGCTCTAGCTATCGACCTATATCTTTATTAAATACAGATCTAAAATTATACGCGAAAATTTTGGCCACTAGATTAAACAATATTCTTCCAAGATTGATCCATCCGGACCAGGTTGGTTTTGTCTTGGGCAGACAAGCACTTGACAACACAAGGAGGACGGTGAATTTAATACATGTAGCAAAACAAACCTCACGCTCATCATTATTACTTTCACTAGACTCGGAAAAAGCTTTTGATCGGCTGGATTGGCAGTTTATGAAGGCCACACTCTCACAAATGGGTTTTACTCCCAAAATCTTAAACAGCATAAACACGTTATGGCCATAGTAAAAACGAATAACTCCTTGTCTGACCCTTTCCCAATATCGAACGGAACCAGACAGGGGTGCCCACTGTCCCCCTTGTTGTTTTTGCTTTGGCAATTGAACCACTAGCCTGCCAAATAAGAAGGAACCCCAATATCACGGGTATCAATGTTGGACAGAAAGAATTCAAGATAGCTCTCTATGCGGATGACATACTATTGATGCTCTCAAACCCTCTTATCTCCCTCCCCAACCTTTTCCAAGCTCTATCGGAGTTTGGCTCCCTCTCAGGATACAAAGTTAACCACTCTAAATCTATTGCTCTGAGCTTAAACATTCCCAAGGTTATGGTAAAGTTACTTCAACTTAATTTTGACTTCAAATGGAATCAGACCCACATTAAATATTTAGGGGTTCAAATAACAAAAGACTACTCATCCCTATACAAAACAAACTTTAAACCTTTATTTGACCAAGTTGCAAAAGAGTTGTCCACCTGGAATCCATACATCATCTCTTGGTTCGGAAGGATCGCCACTATTAAAATGAACATCTTACCTAGAATCCTGTACCTCTTCCAAACTCTCCCAGTTAAGATTTGTCAGAAGGACCTAAACAATATTCAAAATAAAATTCTGAAATTTGTATGGCAACATAGACGTCCTAGAGTCCGCAAAGATATCCTTTATAAATCTAAGCTAGAAGGAGGCTTAGCCCTCCCAAATCTACAAAAGTACTATAGAGCGGCACAACTAGGGCAACTAGTTAGTTGGCATTCAAACCCAACCGAAAAAAGATGGGTCGAACTAGAAGAATCGATCTGCTCCCCATGCGAAATTAAGACTCTCCTCTGGCTTAGTAGAAAATCCAGACCAGCTGAGGTTTACACAAACCCGGTGTTATTTTTTGCATGTAATCTTTGGGACTCCCTTAAAGTTAGGTAACAAATGACTGGTACCCCAACCCTCATGCAACCCCTGTTTTCAGATCCCTCCCTCCCCTTTTACACTAATAACCAACAATCCAACCTTTGGGTCCAAAAAAGGACTCCTAAGAGTTAATGATATTCTCATCAAAGGTAAAGTCCCTCCGTTCATCTCGTTACAAACGAGCCACGATATTCCCTCCTCTGAATTCTTCAGATTTCTCCAAGTTAGGCACTATATCCAATCCATCTACAAGCCAAACCAACCACACGTGTTAACGCTATATGAAGACTGGTGTGTACGTCAGCCTGTTATGAAGGGGTTACTTCCAGGCTATACCATAGTTTGACGCCTGTCAAAAATAGCCAAATCCCTGATAAATATATGACATCCTGGGAGGAGGAGTTAAATACCAATTTGGACCTTGATGTCTGGAAAGATGTCTGGGAGGCTGCCTCCAAAAATTCTTCCTGTGTGGTGATTAAGGAGAATATTTACAAGCTAATATATAGATGGTATATGACTCCTGCCAGGTTGAACTCCTTTCTCCCGGGTGTCTCTCCTTTATGTTGGCGTGGTTGTGGCGAAAGGGGGAATATACTGCACATATTTTGGTCGTGTCCAAAAATTCAGCGAACATGGAGGGAAGTGTTTGCTTTAATACACAGGATTCTGGGAATTACTGTCCCACAGGACCCGATATATACAGTCTTGGGAAAACCAATGGCCAATCGTAACAAAAAAGAAATTAAAGTTATCTCCCAAATTCTAAATGCTACTAGATGCACCATCGCCAAAAACTGGAAACAACCGACTCCCCCATCCTTTAACCAAATCAATAACAAAATCTGGCATATAGTCTACATGGAAAAACTCACTGCCTACCTAATTGGTTCCACTTCACAATTCTCCGAAACATGGGCCCCTTGGTTTAGACATGCAGGTCTATCCCCATATTTAGACTAAGTTATTCTGAACAGAGTGATTTATGATTCATGATTTTTGATTTATGTTGTACCTCACCTGGTATTTAATATGATACATGGTTTCAAATGCTATCCCCTTCCCCCCTTCCTATACTCTCCTCCCCTCCTAATGTGTAATCAGACTATTTGCAATTTTGTACCGTTGTATTGTTCCCCCCCCTTTTTTTTTCTTTTTGTACCCCTCTTACTTTTGGAAAAATGATTAATAAAAAATTTAAGTAATAAAAAAAAACAAAAAAAAAACCTTTAATAATAAACATTTTAATCCAAAAAGGAAATAATAAATGATAAATAAACAAATAAAGAAAAACATGGGTTAAGAACATAACCCCAACTCCTAAGATACTGAACAATAAACTCTTCTGTATGGACAAAACATATATTTCTTTGCCTTCCTTGAAAAAATGTAATGTATGTGTAGTAAAGAACTATTAGCAAAAACATTATTACAAGGTTGGCAGATTCATCATGTGATTAGATTATCACAATATCCATACAGATACACATGCAAAGGGTCCCATATTTAATAAATCATACCCAGAGATATAATTTTAAAATTTTATTAACATAGAGAGCATAACAGTGAACGCTATCCTAAAGTGGATGTAGTATCAATAAGAGAAAGAGAGAGAGGGACATGTACACACCTCCATGTCCGAAGGTGTTATAAACCATCGAACATGGGTAAATATACATGGGACAATGGAAACAATCCGTTAATGAGAATATCTTCAATCGCACATTTCTATGGATACTTCATGTCTAAATAGAACAGAGAACGTCTTCAATCGCATAACCGTAGGATATATACACCAGACATAATATTTGAGAAATAGGAACGTCTTCAATCGTACAAGAGAAAATACTAATGTAATATACAAGGAAAAATCTTAATTCGCACATTTTTTCAAAAAAACAAGGTAAAGAAAGGGGAAGTGGGGGGGGGGGGAATTTCACAAATGGATAAGGAATACCACTTTATCTAAGAAAATGTCCTAAGTTCTATTCGGTATTCAAACCGTCAGGAACCCTAGTGTTTAATAAGAAAATCCATTGTGATTCTTTACGGTCAAGGAAATTAACCATATCCCCTCCTCGTTGTCTTTTTACTATTTTGTCTATACCCAAAAAGCTGAAATTCTTAATACCGCCATCTGCGCACTCAGAAAAGTGTTTTGAAACAGGGTGGGAAAGGTCACCTTTTTTAATTAATCTGACATGTTCCTGTATTCTTATTTTTAGATTTCTAGTAGTTCTTCCTACATATCTTTTCCCACATCCACACGTAAGCATATCGATAACAAAGATTGAATTACAATTTATGAAACTATTGATTCTATACCTTTTTTGTGGACTGTGGGAAAAGAAATACTGGGACGGTGTCATGTATTTGCATACACTACATGTCCCGCAACAAAAGGACCCCTTAGTCTCACGAAACATATTAGATTTATCTTTGGATATATCGCTTTTGGAAACATACCCCGCAATTGTCTTGGCCCTGCGAAAGACCCATTTAGGGCCTTGTTCTACATATTTCTTAAGGCCTGGTTCCATCATTAATAAATTCCAATGTTTTTTTAGGATTGATTTGACCTGATAACTCCTCCTAGTATATTGAGATATGAAAAGTGGTAAGTCAGGACAGTCCTCTCCAGTCATCCCCGTTCCTCTCACGTCTTTCTTCCTCATCCTTGACTCTTTTGTACCAATCAGTGAATTTCTATCAAATTTGGTAACTCATCGATAACTTTTTGTAGTAATTCTGGTGCATACCCCCTCTCTATGAATCTCAATTTCAGTTCCTCAGACCTATCTTGGAATCTCTCCAAATTGGAGCAATTCCTTCTCAGCCTGAGGAACTGACCTTTCGGAATGCCTGATATAAGAGGTAGCGGGTGACAGCTGTCCGCCCTCAGGAAGGAGTTTCTAGCATTTTCCTTCCTGAAGGTATCTGTTTGTATACATAATTCTAGATCTACATAAAACAGAAGGTCCAAAAACTTTATTTGTTGCGTATTGAAATCAAAAGTGAATTTTATATCAAAAGTATTAGTATTAACATATGTGAAAAAATTGGACACATTACACATTCTAAAATTCAGTTTTGATTTCAATATGCAACAAATAAAGTTTTTGGACCTTCTGTTTATGTAGATATAGAATTATGTATACAACAGATACCTTCAGGAAGGAAAATGCTAGAAACTCCTTCCTGAGGGCGGACAGCTGTCACCCGCTACCTCTTATATCAGGCATTCCGAAAGGTCAGTTCCTCAGGCTGAGACGGAATTGTTCCACTTTGGAGAGATTCCAAGATAGGTCTGAGGAACTGAAATTGAGATTCATAGAGAGGGGGTATGCACTGGAATTACTACAAAAAGTTATCGATGAGGTTACAATATTGATAGAAATTCACTGATTGGTACAAAAGAGTCAAGGATGAGGAAAAAAGACGTGAGAGGAACGGGGATGACTGGAGAGGACAGTCCTGACTTACCACTTTTCATATCTCAATATACTAGGAGGAGTTATCAGGTCAAATCAATCCTAAAAAAACATTGGAATTTATTAATGATGGAACCAGGCCTTACGAAATATGTAGAACAAGGCCCTAAATGGGTCTTTCGCAGGGCCAAGACAATTGCAGGGTATGTTTCCAAAAGCGATATATCCAAAGATAAATCTAATATGTTTCGTGAGACTAGAGGGTCCTTTTGTTGCGGGACATGTAGTGTATGCAAATACATGACACCGTCCCAGTATTTCTTTTCCTACAGTCCACAAAAAAGGTATAGAATCAATAGTTTCATAAATTGTAATTCAATCTTTGTTATCGATATGCTTACGTGTGGATGTGGGAAAAGATATGTAGGAAGAACTACAAGAAATCTAAAAATAAGAATACAGGAACATGTCAGATTAATTAAAAAAGGTGACCTTTCCCACCCTGTTTCAAAACACTTTTCTGAGTGCGCAGATGGAGGTATTAAGAATTTCAGCTTTTTGGGTATAGACAAAATAGTAAAAAGACAACGAGGAGGGGATATGGTTAATTTCCTTGACCGTAAAGAATCCCAATGGATTTTCTTATTGAACACTAGGGTTCCTGATGGTTTGAATACCGAATGGAACTTAGGACATTTTCTTAGATAAAGTGGTATTCTTTATCCATTTGTGAAATTCCCCCCCCCCCCCACACTTCCCCTTTCTTTACCTTGTTTTTTTGAAAAAATGTGCGAATTAAGATTTCTCCTTGTATATTACATTAGTATTTTCTCTTGTACGATTGAAGACGTTCCTATTTCTCAAATATTATGTCTGGTGTATATATCCTACGGTTATGCAATTGAAGACGTTCTCTGTTCTATTTAGACATGAAGTATCCATAGAAATGTGCGATTGAAGATATTCTCATTAACGGATTGTTTCCATTGTCCCATGTATATTTACCCATGTTCGATGGTTTATAACACCTTCGGACATGTAGGTGTGTACATGTCCCTCTCTCTCTTTCTCTTATTGATAATACATCCACTTTAGGATAGCGTTCACTGTTATACTCTCCATGTTAATAAAATTTAAAATAATATCTCTGGGTAAGATTTATTAAATATGGGACCTTTTGCATGTGTATCTGTATGGATATTGTGATAATCTAATCACATGATGAATCTGCCAACCTTGTAATAATGTTTTTGCTAATAGATCTTTGCTACACAAACGTTATATTTTTTCAAGGAAGACAAAGAAATATATGTTTTGTCCATACAGAAGAGTTTATTGTTCAGTATCTTAGGAGTTGGGGTTATGTTCTTAACCCATGTTTTTCTTTATTTGTTTATTTATCATTTATTATTTCCTTTTTGGATTAAAATGTATATTATTAGGCGCATGCGCGAAGGCTAAGGGAATGGCTGCTTAGAGTGTGAACTCCTTCCCCTTCGGCATTATTAAGGCATTTATATACTGGAAAATCTGATATTTCAAACAAGATAGATATACACTCATGGAGTATAAAAAGTCATTATGCAAACAAGACCAAAAGTGGGACGAGCGGCGGCCGTACTCACAATTTATTTTAATAAATCTGATTCAGCAAGGACGACCAGAGTGGGAACCCCATCGCCGCATGTAGATTCCGACTCTGATGAAGAGCGGGAACCGACAGATCAAATGAAGACCCAATCAGCTGAATCAATGACCAGAAAGGTGATGAGAGAGTTCTGCAATAAACTCAAAGCCTATATGCACAAGGAACTGTCTGATATACGGCGTGATATAAACAGCATTGGGGCCAGGATGGACGAGCTGGAAACACTCTTAGACTCCACGATAAAAGCAGTCCGCAAGAACGAGAAAACCTCAGCTAACCTGCAATCCCAAATAAATGATCTCGCTAGCAAGCAAGAAGATGCGGAAAATAGAGACCGCCGGAATAACATCAGGGTGAGGGGGGTCCCAGAGGAGTATACAGACCCTGATGACTTCATCTCAAGATGGCTGACAAGCCTCTTCCCGGACAAGCCAGAAGCAGACCTGCACCTCGACAGATGTTATCTGGCTCTCAGGTCAAAACCCCAGCCAAATGACCCCCGAGAGACATTATTGTCCGGCTCCACTATTTTAAAATAAAAGAAGCAGTGTGCCAAATTGCCAGAGCTGCAGGCAACGTAGAATTTGAAGGGGTCAAACTTTTGATTTTCCAGGATTTGGCGCCTGCTACCCTGCTCAAAAGAAAAGATCTCACGCCTGTCACCAGAATGCTCAGAGATAAAGGCATAAAGTATCGTTGGGTTTTTCCCTTCGGTCTCTTCGTGCTTAAAAATGGTGCTGCTCACACCCTGCGCAGCATGGAGGATCAGGATCGGTTCCTGCAAAAATTAGGCCTCAAAGGTAAAACCACTGACCTGAACGAAGCAGAGGCATCCTCTCCCGAGCCTGGCTGGAACAAAGTGACACGCCGGAGAAGCAAATCGCGGGAAAAGTCCCTTAATTGATGTCCAGCTGCAATCAATTAAGTCTTAAAAGGGCATTCCACTGGACTGTTCGTTTGTTAGCAAAAGACATTGATAAAGTTACGTAGTTCAAATCTTCACCCGGGAACGGCGGCCATCTTGGATTCCTCAGCAAAGAAAGCTTTGGATGCCTGGAGCAGCTTCCCCTTCTCCCTGTGAAGAGCTCGGACGGTATACCGAGTCGAGAGCGCACACTGCACACACCGGATGGCTTCCCCCTTCACCCTCCTCCCGTTATTAATTCCCCTCCTGCTTTCTGGTCCGATCATTTTAAGCGCTGTACCCACGAACTGGCGGGGGGAGAGACAGTGTGAGTACCGCACAGCAGGCCGTGGTAGGGTGTAGCGGCCCGGCACGAGGGGGGAGGGGGCCTTGTTCCCAGCTATGATGTTGCCACCTCGCTGATGACGAGAGGGGCCACAGCGCCAACTCTGGGACTATAATGACACGTTGGGCTAATATATGAAAACGCTCTACCCGTGGGGATTGTTTTAGGGTTTGTAGGAAGGGGGAGGGTCCCGCGGACATTCACTGGGGGGATTGTAGGAAAAAGCTGCACCAGATCTTATAGATCTGAGTCTGTGGAAACGCCGGGCCACCTGACCCTTGACGCTGTTCCTGGCAGACGTTCACTTACTATAGATATCTCAAGGGGCAGAGGGTGGTTGGCATGGCCCGGACCTTACCAGTCCCCCATGCTACACCTGATAACTGGGTGGCTTAACCTTCTCCGCACCTGGCCTTACTAATGAGTACAAGCTACACAGCCATCCTAATCCGCTGGAGAGGTGTCACAGGTCTAGAAACTAGCAATAGGTTATCCACCAAACTTAGAGCTGCCTTGTACCCAACATAGACATACATGTTTATTGATCAAACAAGGAAAAAAAAAAAAAAAAAAAAAGAGGGAATACAAAAAAAAATAAAATAATAAAACAATTATATACCAAGAGCATAGTAAAGGAATAGTTAGGTAATGTCTCTTCGCTCCCTGAGTTACAGTTATATAGGTTATATCAGTTTTAAATTTAGTCATGCCGAAGGGGGGGGACTCCCCCCTTCCCTGGCCTTCGCTATGTGGCCAACCCAGTATGTCCTGGTTAGTTACAGGACATACCACAAAGTCCTTAGGGTTGAGCGGACCCAGAGTAGCCCGGGTAACCATACACTGAATAAAGATTTGTATCAATCCACTGCTCTCCCAAAGGCAAGAGATCCAATGGGGTCTTTGACCTTGAAGGGATCTCCAAGGTTGTTTATGTTGTTATTATTTGTTGTGTTTCTTCCCTCCCTCCCACCTCCCGGTTGGCTACGGGATCAGCTCCACAGTGAACTCCACACCACGGACCTCACCTGGACTCGGACAATTACTACAGAGGTAAATGAAATCCCTATACACCACGCTCTACACACAGCACGTAAGATGGTCCACCCAGGCACCTCACAATGGGACTGATCATTCTTTCCCATAATGTTAAGGGACTGAATAGCCCGGGTAAAAGGAATGTGGCCTTTGCGGATTACCAAAGGAGACAGGCAGACATCATACTTGCCCAAGAGACACACTTTAGCACAGCCAGATCATCAAAATACCTAGACAAACATTTCAGGCAATTTTACACATCATCCTCCCCCAAGAAGAAACAAGGGGTTGCAATTATCTTTCATAACAAGTGTCCCTTCCAGGTTGAGAAAATAACTAAGGACAGAGAAGGGAGATACTTAATCTTAACAGGCTCAATAAATGGCCAACTCTTAACACTCGCATCAATATATGCTCCAAACACCCACGACCCTAAATTCTTCACGTTAATTTTCAACAAAATACACAAAATTGCCCAAGGCCCGATAATAGTGGCAGGAGACTTTAACACAACCCTGAACCCTAAACTCGATAGATCAGGTCAACCACTAAAACACCCCAAAGCTGCCCCAAAAAACCTGCGGTTAGGCTTAAAAAAGAACAATCTACTAGACATTTGGAGAGAGCAGCATCCCATGATAGGGACTATACTTTTTATTCACACCCGCACTCCACATATAGCAGAATCGATTACTTCTTTGTCTCTAGTAGACTGGTTCCAAAGATCTCCCACACTGGGATCCATGATATTTCATGGTCAGATCATGCACCCATAGAGCTACGGTGCACACAACTAACGCTAGACAAGACTGGAGCCAATTTGAAGCTGAATGAATCCCTATTGAAAATCCCTGCAACCTCTCAAAAAATCGCTGAGGAAATAAAACAATATTTTACGAGAAACGCTGGCTCAGTGGAATCCCATATTTCTCTCTGGGAGGCCCATAAGGCTACACTGCGAGGGATACTCATCAGCTTAGCATCACAGCGGAAAAGAGAGAGAGAAGCAAAGATCAGGTTGTTACAGTCTAAATTAAAAAATCTCCCAGATAAGCATAAACAAACTAACGACCCTACCATCCTCTCACAACTCAAGGATGTAAAAATCGAACTGAACCTAGTATTAACTTCCCAAGCAGATACTTCACTGAATTGGTCAAAGAGGACATTTTTCGATAAAACGAACAAGCCAGATACTATGCTCGCAAACAAATTACGACACAAAACCCCTAATTATAATATACAGGCTATCAGAAGGAAATCGGGTGTTGTCACCGGAAATCCTAAAAACATAGTAGATGAGTTCAAACTATATTATGAGAACTTATATAATGGAGACAAAATAGCGCATAACTGCCATACAGACAGAGCTCGTGATAATTTTCTAACAAGCTCTAAGCTGACAAAGCTGACAGCTGGGGAGAGAGAATGTTTGGGCAGCGAGTTTACTCTAGAAGAGGTTTCCCAAGTAATTGACAATTTGAAAGCCTCAAAAGCCCCGGTTCCAGACGGCTTCTCTGGCCTCTATTACAAAAAATTCAACGAATTATTAGTGCCCTACCTACTCAAAATGTTTAATGAAGTAATGACAGGTGTTCCCTTCCCTGAGAAAATGCTCCAGGCGTCAATTTCAATCATTCACAAACCAGGAAAAGACCCTTTAGACTGTAAGAGTTATAGGCCCATCTCACTCATTAACACAGATATCAAAATCTATGCCAAATTAATTGCCAATCGATTATGTCAGATCCTACCTAGACTGATACACCCAAATCAAGTCGGATTTGTTAAAGATAGACAAGCGGCCGATAACGTTCGATGAATCATTGATCTGCTAGAGATAGCCAATTCCAAGACAGTAAAAGTTATGGTGTTAAGTCTAGACGCAGAAAAGGCCTTCGATAGGATCGACTGGGCATACTTGAGAGATACGCTTGGAGCATTTGGTTTCGATAATAAATTAGTCATGGCAGTAATGGCGCTCTATGCAGGCCCATCAGCTAGAGTCATTCACCAAGGCTTCCCTTCAGACCTCTTCAAGATCAGGAGTGGAACAAGACAGGGGTGCCCCCTCTCACCACTGCTCTTCGCTATGTGTATGGAACCACTGGCGGCCCAAATTCGGGATAACCCAGACATCTCAGGGATTGAAATAGAGGCCCAGACCCATAAGATAGCTCTCTACGCGGACGATGTCCTCTTGGTATTGTCCAAGCCCCTTACCTCTCTTCCCAATCTCTTCAGCTTGTTGGACAAATTCAACAAAATCTCAGGGTTCAAAATAAATCAAACGAAATCAGAGGCCTTGAATGTCACAATTCCAAAGACGGAGGAAAAACTTATCTCACTTACTGTAACTTCAACTTCCTGTGGTAAAACAAGGCGATCAAATACCTTGGGGTCTATATCACCCGGACCTTTAAGGAAATTTATAAAGCTAACTATCCCAAATTAATCAGGGCCCTGAGAGAAGATATAAGGCGCTGGTCCAAATTCAATATTTCATGGATAAGCAAAATATACAGCATAAAGATGAACTTACTCCCACACATATTGTATCTATTTCAAACACTCCCAGTGCCCATCAATCCGATGGAAATAAACGAGCTGCAAGCCACCTTATCCAAATTTATATGGGGGGGCAAAAAGGCGAGAATTAATAAACAAACATTATTGAAACAACCGTCAGAAGGTGGCTTGGCAGTACCTTGCTTGGTATCATACTATAGAGCGGCCCAATTATGCCAAATTTCTCATTGGCAAACAAACCCTGATTTGAAGAGATGGGTAGCATTAGAGAGCATGGCTTGTTCCCCACTGGAACTATGCCAACTAATACTGTATGGACCCCAAAAACAGCGAGACTAAAAGCTATACACCAGCCGCTTTCCTCAATGACCAATTCACTGGCAATATGGGATACAGTCAAGTTCAGATGTGGCCTTACAACTAAAAACACGCTGATGACACCCCTTTGTGGGAACCCACACTTTGCTCCAGGCATGGAAAGTACAAATTTTGTAAATTGGAAACTTAGCAACATCTCGCGACTGAACGATCTGGAGGATAACGACAAAATTATGACATTTGAACAAATTAAATCAGACAAAAAACTCCCACACTCTGAATTTTTTAAATACCTCCAGATCAGAGCCTTCTATAATAAAAACAACCCACACCCCCTTCTGACGACGTTTGAAAAGCTCTGTCTCAGAGAAGTATCTACTAAGGGACTCATATCGCAACTCATATCAGTTGTACAGAGAAGTAATCGGTTCCACCCCTACGGTCACACATAAACTAAGATACATGTTAAAATGGGAAGCAGATCTTGGCGAGACATTCGGGGATAAAACCTGGTCCCAAATAGCGACAGCAGCGGCTAAAAGTTTGATTTGTACGACATTAAAGGAGAACGCATATAAAGTCCTGATGAGGTGGTACCTGACCCCAATCAAATTATCAAAATTTACCAAAGGTTACTCCCCATTATGCCCTCGGCAATGTGGAGATAACGCAGATCTCTTACATATGCTGTGGTCTCGCCCTCGGATAGCACCACTATGGGACTCAATCAAAGTTTGGCTGGAGAGGATATTGGGACTCAAAATACCATTCGACCCAGGGCTCTTCCTACTAGGTAGAGCGCACAGGGGCATTGCAAAGACGGATCTCAAGCTTATTGCTCATTTTGCAACAGCTGTGAGGTGCGAGATCGCAGCATTATGAAAGCAAAGCAAAATTCCTTCAATTTCCAAGATTCGGAACAGAATTTGGTACGTCTGTCAGATGGAAAAATTAACGCGTTTAGTTAATGACACTGGCAAAATTTTTCTAAAAGTCTGGACGCCATGGCTGGCCCAGACGGATATCCCAGGGGTGGTACAGACCTCAATATTGCTTTGATAGTCAGAAAAGGCGTTCTCCTATGATGCAGTAAACATGGCACTGAATGATACTTAACACAACCAGACATACACACAGGTAGATATACAGAAGTCGTGTCCCAAATTTCCGAGGAGAGTATAGAGACAGCGAAAAAACAGAGCGGTCTCATGGCCTCCCAACCGTCCTACACCCCTCCTCCTCCTCCTTTCCCCACTCCTGATTTTTTATCATTTTTGTTATATCGTGTTAAATTCTTGACGATGAATGTCTAACAGTTGAGATACTTTTGAGATACTGAAAATGCTTGTTGCAGTACTGTTTCTGCATTGTATTACAGCTGTTACCCACAAGAAAACTCAATAAAAATGATAAGTTAAAAAAAAAAAATGTTTATTATTAAAGTTTTTTTATTTTTTATTATTTTTTATTTTTATTATTATTTTTTGATGTTTAACATATTAGTTGATGTATAGTCTTTATTATACCTACTGCATATTTTCCTTTCAGTATATATAGGCATATGTATTGTGTTTATATTTTGTATTCGTATTAGTATTTCATTTTGGGGACTATGTATTGGGGCCCCATCTAGCCATTCTTCCTCCTTCTGTGCCGTGCCTGACATGTGCATGCAGCGCTCTCTGGCCTCATGTACACTTTTCCGACGTCATTTTATTCTGTGGGGGGGAGGGGAGCGGGCCACCCGGTAAGGCATCGATCGCTCAGTTCCTCCTCCGTTTTACTGCTTTGCAGTGTAGGAGGGAACTGAGATCGAGCTGCCGAGGTACGGCCCGCCTTGCCCGTACTGCAGGACACCGGCCGGTTGCCATGGTAGTGTCGGGGGGCGTGGCTGTGGCGCGTCATGACGCGTGACGTCATCACGCATTGCATGTGACGTCATCGCGTTTGTGGGTGGGCCCATTTGGTGGCGATTTTGGCGCGAATTGGGGCTGCCTTAAAGGGTATTTAAATACCAATACTGTGGGAGACATATTACTCCTTGATAATGGGCGGATTGCCCGAAACGCGTAGGAGGGTTCCTACCTCCGTTTTTTTAAACTATGGAAGAATAAAGCATTTGATATATTTTTATTAGTTTTGTGGGACCTACTTTGTTCAGGGCTGTGCGTTGGAGTTTTTTTCCCTTGGATTTACTACGCATGCGCCTGTAATTTCTCCCACCACTGCTTGCTTGCCTGAGTGAGTGACCAAAAAAAATTAAGAATTTTTTTTTAATTGTAATTTTTTTTTCTCCACAAGCCTGCAAAAACCATCTTACTGTATTACGATATTCAATCTGTGCTGTAGCTTTTGACTGTGACCCTGTGCATTTGACTGCACATGGTTGATTTGTGTGCTTTTTACGTACTGTATTTGGGGGTGTATTGTTATGATGAACTGCATTTTGAAATTAAAGTATGTCTTTAGCTTTGAACTTCATGCAGCTGTACCTCTGTACCTGTAGCCCCCTCCCCCACGAACGCTAGCTCAAGGATTTGAAATTCCACGGAGTCGTTAATTTTCTGAATCTTGCCATTGTGTTCTTAATCCGTCCATAGCCGAGCTACAAAGCCTCACTGCGCCTGCGTGTAATCCTTTTTGAGATGGGAGTTGCTTACTGAGCATTAGTCACCCAACCCCCCCCCTCTCCACATAGTCGTTAATTTACTGAATCTTGCCATTGTGTTCTAAATCCGTCCATAGCCGAGCTACAAAGCCTCAGTGCGCCTGCGTGTAATCTTTTTTGAGATGGGAGCTGCTTACTGTGCATGAGTCAACCAACCCCCCCCCCCTCTCCACAGAGTCGTTAATTTACTGAATCTTTCCATTGTGTTCTGAATCCGTCCATAGCCGAGCTACAAAGCCTCACTGCGCTTGCGTGTAATTCTCTTTGAGATGGGAATTTTGAGGCTTTGTTTACGGCAACGCTTTGGAAAATCCCTTCTCGAATTTGATTTGCACAGAGCATCACCTCTCTATGTGCCTGTGTGTAATCCTCTTTCGGATGGGAGCTAGTTTATTCCTGCTCATGCGCCTGTAACTTCACCCACCACTGCTTGCTTGAGTGCCCCCCCCAAAAAATTTAAATTATGATTTTCTAACTGTTATTTTATCCACAAGTCTGCAAAAACAATCTTGATATTACGATATTAAATCTGTGCGTTTGCCTGCACATGGTTGATTTGTGTGCTTTTTATGTACTGTATTTGGGGGGTGTAGGGATCAAATTACAGTATTATGATGAACTGCCTTTTGAAATTACTGTACTCTACAGTACAGTATGTTATGTCTTTGAACTGCTGCACGACTAATCCTTCATCCCTCCCCCACGCACACACAAACTCTAATCGACAGACACCTCCACAGAGACATTCATTTTCTGAAGTTAGTCATTGTGTTTTTAATCCGTCCCTAGCCGAGCGTCAATCACCTCACTGCGCCTGCGTGCACTCTAATCCTTTTAGAGATGGTAGCTTGCTGCTTACTGCTTGCTGCTTACACCCTCTCTCCACAGAGTCGTTAAATTTCTTAATATTGCCATTGTGTTCTTAATCCGTCCATAGCCAAGCTACAAAGCCTCAGTGCGCCTGTGTGTAATCACCATCCCCCCAACCCTTTGAGGCTTTGTTAACGGTAACGCTTTGGAAAATCCCTTCTCGATTTAAAATGTAAATCCGATTTGCACAGTATTTTGAGAATTGAGAGTTAAAAAAACCATTAACTGATTCATGTTTTTTTTGTCATTCATTCTTATTCTTTGGTGTACTGTAGGGGTGGTGGGGGGGGGTGATTGTTGTCAATGATTATGATTAGCAGGAATGTGAATAAATATTTATTTTATTTTATCAGGAACCAAAAAATAAAAATATAAAAATAATCATGAATAATACATAATGCAGTCTTTATTAAGTTCTTTTGGCAGATTGAAATTGGATAAACATTTACAAAACATTTGTAAAACATGGGGAAACATGAATAATGCACATTTATAAGAATATTATTTAATAATATATACTGTAATGTATAATATATATATATATATATATATATATATATATATATATATATATATATATATATATAGTAATATTATTTTTTCCGTGTTTATCTTGTTCCTCATTCTGTGTACAGTACAGTAGTTCATTGAGAGGAGAGGTTTTGTGTACATCATTACTGCTGTTTATATACTGTACATTTTACTGTACAAACAGATTAGACTGGACACAACACCCCACTTCCCCCCAGGCCACCTTTTTTCCTGAAACGACAAGAAAACAAAAAATTAGTGCAGTTATGTGCGTTCTGTATTATGGCATTGTGTGATGTGTAGTACTACTGTACATGGCTGGTGCTGCTTTCTCTGGAAAGAAAAAAATTGAGCAGTTAGTAGGCAGTTACTGTAGTACTGTCAAACTAGTCTATACTGGAACTACTGTATACTCTGACTACTGTTAAATACTATGTACTGTAACCTGGTGCTGCTCTCTCTGTAAAGAAAAAAAACTGTAACTACTGTATACTCTGACTATTGGGAAAGAAAAAATCTGTTCCATACTTATCTGTATCATACTGTACTTACAATACTACAGCACAGTACTACTTTCCTGATGCTTGCCCATTACGCGCGATCACAATGGGCAACACAGTGGCAATATGATCTATATATTTATTGCAGCGTTCCACGGTGAGTACATCGTTCCAAAAACTCATTTTGCCTTTCAACAACTCATCCTTTTTGGAGGGTTTCGCCACTTTCCGGATATGGTCCTTCAGCTGATGCCAGGCCATTTCGATCGGATTGAAGTCTGGCGATCTGTCATTGGAAAAAAAGGACAATTAATTTAAGAGATACAGTACAGTACACAGTAAAAACAGTGGAAAGAAAATAAGACACGGTTACCGCACTTACTCTGCTGGCATCTTCACCCAGTTGGTACCGCGTTCAAGGATATGCGCTGTTGACACGGTGTGCTTCGGATCGTTGTCCTGGTAGAAGCAGTGACCATTCAGGAACTCGCGTGTGATGTATTGCACTGATGTAGTTGGTATGAGTCCGCATCAGCCGCGTATGTGCCGCCGCTCCTCTGTGGCGTCACTCGTGTGGCGTCCGACCCAACATATGTTTCGCGCGATTAACGCGCTTCTTCTCCCCCTGACGTCTTGCTGTGCTTTAATAGCTCTTTAACTTGTGCACAAACAGCAGTCAAAGAAGAGACCTGATACACCCTTATAGTTTTCATATATTATCTGGGCAACTGTATTAATTAATACTGAGTCTATTACTATTTGGGGGGTGACTCTTTGGCATTTTACCAGCGATTGAAAGGCATATGTGTGGCCTCTGTACATGTGTTACAAGATTAGGTGTTGCTTTAAACAGATACAATTAATGCAGTCAATTTATCTGTGTCAGTTGATGTGAATTTAACATCATTGTATGTGTTTATAAGATTAGCAACATTTTGCTTTCAAGATACTTATACCGCAAGCCTATGTGAACGCAGGAGGGGAACTGTAATCTCTGACTACAATACTACAGTAGTGAATTAATCAGATACAGCTAAACCCCGTTATAGCGCGGTCCTCGGGGTCCACCCGAGACCACCGCGTTAGTAATAGGGTCGCGAAAAAACAAAATGGCTGCCGCAAAAAAAAATGGCCGCCGTGATCTGGGAATCCGCGCTGCTGAAGGGAGAGAGCTGAGATAACTCTCCCAGAGCCCAGCGTCGCAATGGCAGGCCCCCGGACCCCCCCCCACTCCCAGCAGCACTTACCCTTACCCAGCATCTGCAGCAGTTGATCTGTGCAGAGAAGCTGCGAGGGGGAGGAGAGCTCACGGGATGTCAGCTGTTTCTGAGTTCCTGGCCAGGGATCAGCTCCCTTCAATTCTCCCCCACAGCAGCAGAGATACAGGCAGGGAGGGGGGGGGCTCCCTGAGCCCAGCGTCGCACCAAACCACAGCAGCACCCCACCTCCCAAACCATAGCACCCCCCACACACACACACACACCCCACAGCAGCACTTACCCAGCATCTGCAACAGTTGATCTGTGCAGAGAAGCTGCGAGGGGGAGGAAAGCTCACGCAGCCTTTGCTGGGATGTCAGTTGTTTCGGAGTTCCTGGGCCAGGGATCAGCTCCCTTGAATCCTCCCCCACAGCAACAGAGATACAGGCAGGGAGAGGGGGGGGCTCTCCCTGAGCCCAGCGTTGCAGCGGCAGGCCCAAAACAGTGTGCTGTGAGAGTGTGCTGTTAGAGTGTGCTGTGAGAGTGTGCTGTGAGAGTGTGCAGTGAGAGTGTGCTGTGAGAGTGTGCTGTGAGAGTGTGCTGTGAGAGTGTGCTGTGAGAGTGTGCAGTGAGAGTGTGTTCAGTGTGCAGTGAGAGTGTGTGCAGTGTGCTAGTGAGAGTGTGTGCTGTGAGCAGTGTGCAGTGAGTGCTGGGAGTGTGTGCAGTGAGCAGTGTGTGCAGTGAGCAGTGTGTGCAGTGAGAGTGTGTGCAGTGAGAGTGTGTGCAATGAGAGTGTGTGCAGTGAGAGTGTGTGCAGTGAGAGTGTGTGCAGTGAGAGTGTGTGCAGTGAGAGTGTGTGCAGTGAGAGTGTGTGCAGTGAGAGTGTGTGCAGTGAGAGTGTGTGCAGTGAGAGTGTGTGCAGTGAGATTGTGTTCTGTGAGTGTGCAGTGAGAGTGTGTGCAGTGAGAGTATGTGCAGTGAGAGTGTGTGCTGTGAGCAGTGTGCTGGGAGTGTGTGCAGTTAGAGTATGTGCAGTCAGAGTGTGTGCTGGGAGTGTGTGCAGTGTGCAGTGAGAGTGTGTGCAGTGAGAGTGTGTGCAGTGAGAGTGTGTGCTGGGAGTGTGTGCAGTGTGCAGTGAGAGTGTGTGCAGTGAGAGTGTGTGCAGTGTGGCAGTGTGCAGTGTGCAGTGTGCAGTGTGCAGTGTGCAAAAAAAATGTAAAAAAAATTATTATTTTTTTAATTAAAAAAAAGAAAAAAAAGGGGGGCCACGTGAAAACCGCATTATAAGCAGATTCACGTTATGATGGGTGACGCTATAACTGGGATTAGCTGTATTTCCTTTTGTTCCCACTCCCCCTCTCCCATATGGGGATTTTTAAAATGTTAGCATTTATTTTAACTATTAAGTGTGATATTTTGATGTATTAAATAATTTTTTGTTTTTCGTCAGTTCCATACTCTGATAGGGATTTTCTGTGAAGCCTTTGGCAATTAGGAATAACACATCCATATTTAGGTTAAGAGTGCAGAGAAGTGGGGTTCTTTACTCAATATCTTTTGAGATCTCGTGGTCATATATGTTGTACCTCCATGCACCTACCTCATTATGTACAGGACTGTAATAATATATATATAGGTGAGCGGTGGAATTTCTCTTCTATGATCCTGAACGGGACCTAGCCTGAAATGTCGTGCAACTGAAATCAGCCTGCAATTCTAGACGCCGCCGCTCCCCTCTCTCCAGATGACTTGAATTTACTTGCTGGACTTGTTGATTAGAATCTACTAATCTGATTGGCTCAGGGGTTTATAATATTTCTGAGTTTCACAAAACCCTGCAGCCAATCCGGGCGTGGGAGTTTCCTAACCAGCCAATCAGAGTGATGCTGATCTTGTGAAGCCGGGCAAGTGGGGATGCTGAATCTGCCAAGGGCATGTGCAAGGTTGCCACCTCAGCCACTTGCTATTCAGAAGCCACACGCTGGGTTGGGCTCCTCCAAGTCTGGTGGGGCAAATGGAAATTTGGAGAACTTCCATTCATCTCTGGACGTGGGTACTTGAGCTCTTCCCTCTTTCTGAAATGGGAAATTGAATTAAAAGCTGCACTTTATTTTTCACAAGCCATATTTCCCACACACTATTGCATATAGTTAGTATGGATTCTAAGAATCCCCTCACAACCTTACATGTATGAATGGAGCACCTCAGAACCCCCTATATCGGTTCTGGGTGACCTGGGCATTTACTGGGTATCCCCATTAACCTAGGGACCCCTTCACTGTTTCAGGGACACCTCACATCCTTATGCCCCTTTTAACTTTCTGGTCTGTGCTGAAGCAGGGAACCCCTAGTGGTGAGTCACAAAAGCATTTTCAATGGGAGGTATTGCCAGGACAATGTGCCTAGATGTATCCAGGAATCACTCATGATTCCCGGCTTCATTTTTGGGGTATCCAGCAACTATGGACCCTGGGTACCTAGACACATTCTGACAACACTTTCTCTGCAAACCCCCCTTGAAACTCATACCACAGCAATCTATGCTTTCTGGCACTCCTGGAAAGGTAAAAACACATAAAATACTTTATTACAGCACATTACAGGTTATGCATGTACAAACCCTGGGCTTAAGAGTTTACACTCTGGTTACCTCTGATCGTGTATTGATGTTCCAAATGGGCTTAAACCTTTATTGTGAGCCTGGTTACCCCCTCACTGTCACAATGGCCACTTTAGAGTACATAGAATTAACCCCTAAAGGGTTTAACCTATATCCACCGCTGGCCAATTGGGCTGCTTTGGAATA
Source organism: Ascaphus truei (assembly GCF_040206685.1). NCBI lineage: Eukaryota > Metazoa > Chordata > Amphibia > Anura > Ascaphidae > Ascaphus > Ascaphus truei. The sequence continues at coordinate 213,010,481 of NC_134483.1, forward strand.
TATAGGATGAGCCCCTAGAGATAAAGGATGAGCCTCTTCTGCACATAGAATCTGCCCCTATGGCTTGTTCATTAAAATGGAGCTGAGTTTTTCTCTATCTTAGGGAATACATCTTCATACTGTAGTTTATTGAGTAATAGACAAATGCACATAAAATTACATTTAGCACAGAGACCTGGGAAGTTCTACTCTGTTGCATCAAATGGGGTAACTAATTTCTATCATAGTGAATCATTGAAGTACAAAGTAGAGTGAGATTTAAATCTTATCTAGAAATATAAAACAATGGGTCTATGTACAGTATTAAAGTATCCAAGCAGCAAATCTGGTGCAAAGCTGGTGATTAGATACAGCTGATTAGATTAGCTGGTGATTGGTACAATTTTCTCTAGTTTTTCAGCCAGGAGACTAGTGTAGATAGACCCTATTGTTTTGCTCATGATGGATGAATGTTTCCTTGCTGGGGCAACATGTAAAAACAGTTAACAGGAAACTTTGATATAAGAGGGGGTCTTTTAAAAAATAAATAGAGAAAAATATATCAGAAGTACACACAATGCATCAGGAAACTTGAGAAACTTTGAATACATTATTTGTTTAAGATCCCACTTAAAGCACACAATACCTGGGTCCAGTGTCCATTTATTAATCACAACAAAATATAAGCAAAAAATATCAAATGTGTAAAACAATCAAGTCAATACCTAGGGCTAAGCCAAATTCTGGATCAGAGTATTAATAGGGGATTGAAAACAAAATCAGCACCACAAAATAGCATACAGCAAATAATGTACACTGGAAACGAATTTAATCAATTAGCAGCAACCTCCTGGATCCTGAAGATAATAAAATCCTGAGCTATTGTAGTTCTCCAGCATCAACGCTTCAGCACTGTCTGGCACAGTTTGCCAGATCCAACACTGCATCTGGCATTTAATCTTCATAGTCAATTGGCATCATGGTGATATTATGATTAATGAAGGAACACTGGGCCCAGTACAATGTGTGGTCTGATTTGATTGGGGGTTGAGTCATGGTCATTAATCATTTTTTAGTATTCTAATAAGACTGCCTTGGAAAATGTGTTTCATATTTAGATATTCTTAGGTTGACTACATAAAGTTATATTGCAACTATTTTAAAACGAATTTACGATTCTCTGAGGTACGTACTGTATGGTTATTGTATTGTATTGTATGTCTTTATTTATATAGCGCCATTAATGTACATAGCGCTTCACAGTAGTAATACATGTGGTAATCGAATAAATAACAGATAATATAAATAACAGATCATGGGAATATGTGCTTTAGACATAAACATAACATTAAGGAAGAGGAGTCCCTGCCCCGAGGAGCTTACAATTAATTGGTAGGTAGGGAGAACGTACAGAGACAGTAGGAGGGAGTTCTGGTAAGTGCGTCTGCAGGGGGCCAAGCTTTATGTATCATGTGTTCAGAATGTTCACAGTGCTATTCATATGCTTCTTTAAGCAAGTGTGTCTTAAGGTGGGTCTTAAAGGTGGATAGAGAGGGTGCTAGTCGGGTACTGAGGGGAAGGGCATTCCAGAGGTGTGGGGCAGTCAGTGAAAAAGGTTTAAGGTGGGAGAGGGCTTTAGATAAAAAGGGGGTAGAAAGAAGACATCCTTGAGCAGAACGCAAGAGTCGGGATGGTGCATAGCGAGAAATTAGGGCTGTGATGTAAGGAGGGGCAGAAGAGTGTAAAGCTTTAAAAGTGAGGAGAAGAATGGAGTGTGAGATGCGGGATTTGATTGGAAGCCAGGAGAGGGATTTCAGGAGGGGAGATGCTGAGACAGATCTAGGAAAGAGTAGAGTGATTCTGGCAGCAGCATTTAGGATAGATTGTAGGGGAGACAGGTGAGAGGCAGCAAGGCCGGACAGCAGGAGGTTACAGTAATCAAGACGGGAGAGAATGAGGGCCTGAGTCATAGTTTTAGCAGTCGAGCAACAGAGGAAAGGGCGTATCTTTGTTATATTGCGGAGGAAAAAGCGACAAGTTTTAGAAATGTTTTGAATGTGAGGGGCGAATGTGAGAGAGGAGTCGAGTGTGACACCTAGGCAGCGTGCTTGGGCTACTGGGTGAATGATCGTAGTTCCAACAGTAATGTGGAAGGAGGTAGTAGGGCCAGGTTTGGGAGGAAGTATGAGGAGCTCTGTTTTAGCCATGTTGAGTTTAAGGCGACAGAGGGCCATCCAGGATGATATAGCAGAGAGACATTCAGAAACTTTGGTCTGTATAGCAGGTGTAAGGTCGGGTGTTGAAAAGTATATTTGTGTGTCGTCAGCATAGAGGTGATATTTAAACCCAAAAGATGTTATTAGGTCACCTAGAGAGAGTGTGTACAGAGAAAAGAGAAGAGGTCCCAGGACAGAGCCCTGGGGTACCCTCACAGAGAGATCAATAGAGGAGGAGGAGGAGGTGTTAGCAGAAGAGACACTGAAAGTACGATGGGAGAGGTAGGATGATATCCAGGATAGAGCTTTGTTCCGAATACCAAGAGTATGGAGAATGTGAAGGAGAAGAGGGTGATCCACAGTATCAAATGCTGCAGAGAGATCGAGTAATATGAGCAGAGTGTAATGACCTCTGTCTTTGGCAGCATGGAGGTCGTCAGTTATTTTAGTGAGGGCTGTTTCCGTGGAGTGAGCAGTGCGGAAGTCAGATTATAGAGGGACTAGGAGACAATAGGTGTTGAGAAAATGGAGCAAGAGAGAGAATACAAGACGTTCAAGGAGTTTAGAGGCAAAAGGCAGGAGGGAGACAGGTCGATAGTTAGAAAGACAGGTAGGGTCAAGCTTGCTGTTTTTGAGTAATGGTATGACTGTTGCATGTTTGAAGGAGAATGGAAAGGTTCCAGAGCAGAGGGAGGAGTTAAAAATGTGTGTGAGCATAGGGATTATAGTAGGAGTAAGAGGTTTTAGGAGATGGGAGGGAATGGGGTCAAGAGGGCAAGTGGTGGAGGGAGAAGTGGCGATCAATAGCGACACATCCTCCTCTGAGACAGTGGAAAAAGAGTCAAGGAAGGCAGGAGGAGAGTTAGGAAGAGGTGTAGGATGGGAAGAAGAAACAGAGGGGATGTTCTGACGTATGGATTCCACCTTTTCCTAAAAATAGTCAGCAAAGTCCTGAGCGGAGATGGAGGAAGGAGAGGCAGCTGAGGGTGGTTTGAGTAGAGTATCAAAGACAGAGAACAGTTGGTGTGGGTTAGACTTGTGCATGTTGATTAGTGCAGAAAAGTAGGCTTGTTTCGCTTGCGAGAGGGCAGAGTTGAAACAGGATAGCATAAATTTGTAGTGAAGGAAGTCTGCGAGAGTGTGAGACTTCCTCCACAGGCGTTCAGAGGAACGAGTGGAGGAACGCAGCATTCGTGTGTGGGAATTTAGCCAGGGTCTAGGGTTAGAAGGGCGAGTGTGGCAGAGAGAAAGTGGGGCATGTAGATCAAGAGAGGAGGACAAGACAGAGTTTTAGTTCCTGACCAGGTTGTCGGGGTCTGTAGCAGAGCTGAGAGAGGAGAGGGAGGAGCGTAAAGTGGACCCAAAGTCAGGTAAGTGAATAGAGCGCAGGTTTCTGCAGAACCGGGGTGTAGATGGAGGTGGAGAAGGGGAGAAGCGAGATAGAGAGAATGAGATGAGATGATGGTCAGAGAGAGGAAAAGAGGAAATGGAGAAATCGGAGAGAGAGAAGTTCTTAGTGAAAACCTGACCGCCTGACCAGCTTCCCAAGGGCAACTACCACCAACCCATTGATTTGCACAGTGGTAAACCATGTAATAAAGGGATTAACCCCTGACGCAACCCTCATGGAAGGCACATCCACCCACCCAGGGGAAACTACAACCTTCACCCACCCCGTTTTACACCACCAAAGCAGGTACTGGTGGTTAACACCTTCATTACCGTAGTGGCTAGCTACTGCTTTTATTTAAATTTTTAATAACGTACAGTATGATTGAAGCAGGGGGTCTCCGCAGCTGAACCACATTACTTTCAGGTCCGGGTACAGGCCCCAGTATGGGGTGCCGATATCTTCTGCAATTTTAAATGTCCCTTTAATGTGGGCCATGATGCGGTACATTTAAACTTGCAGACAATACCGCACCCGATACGGAGGGCTGTACCTCGGGAAGCAGGAGGTCCCCAGGCCTGAAAGTAATGCGGTTCAGGTCCATAGCCCCCTGATTCAATGATAAAATCGAAGCTACTTGAATAGGCATTAAGGATACAGGCTTTTCTAAGAGCTGTAAACCATGTCCCCCACCCCCGGTCACAGACTGGACCCCTAGGGTGTAGTGAGGGCTGGTTACATGTATGTGGGTGGTGCGTACCTGTGAGGAACAGGAAGGCCTGAGTCTCCCGCGATGGTATAGGGGATAACAGGGACAGGCTTCTGGGGTATATGCCTCCATCTTCTCTAGCAACCATGGTGCAGTGCCTCCATCTCTGGTGAGCCTTAAGGGATAAGGTGAAATCCTCCCAGAGAAGCCCTGGTCTCAGGGCGAGAGATTTCAGTCTCACACAGTCTTTGTAATAAAGCAGCAATGTCTCTTTATTCTGTACAGCAGCAGTTCATGCACAACAACAGTTCATATGCAGTGTACAGGGTCTTGTCCTCCTCTCCTTCTCCTCCAGGCTGTACCCCTGCAGGATGAGCTGTATGGGGCTTCAATACCCCCGACACCCACCCCAAGGGTATACCCTCTGGGTGAGGCAAGATCCCCCCCTCACCCCCTGAGCAGGGTGAGGGGCATTGGTCCACCACCTATAGTCTTATCAGCTCTAAACAGGCTGGTCTTCTGTCTCCTCTCCAAGCACAGGTGTCACTCTAATCATGACCTCTCAGGTCAGACACTCCAGCACTCTCTGTTCCCAGGACAGAACTGCTTGTCACTTACAGGAACCGGCAGGACTAAGTTTAGTCAGCCCCACCCCCTCATGATTTATTTATTTTTATTTATTTATTTATAAAATATTTTACCAGGAAGTAATACATTGAGAGTTACCTCTCGTTTTCAAGTATGTCCTGGGCACAGAGTTAAGACAAATAATACATGGTTACAAAAAGTTACATAAATGAACAGGGTATACATTATATATAAGACATTGCATGCACAGTTAAAGATAATAAATATTATGGGCGTATGAAACAGTTACAGACCAGATTAAAATGTGTCAGCCTTAGATTTGAAAGAACTTAAACTGGTGGTGGATGTGAGAGTCTCTGGTAGGTTGTTCCAGTTTTGGGGTGCACGGTAAGAGAAGGAGGAACGTCCGGATACTTTGTTGAGCCTTGGGACCATGAACAGTCTTTTGGAGTCTCATCTCAGATGATAGGTGCTGCATGTGGTAAGGGTGAGGAGCTTGTTAAGGTAGCTGGGTAGCTTGCCCTTAAAGAATTTGAAGGCAAGACAGGAAAGGTGAAGTTTGCGCCTAGACTTGAGTTATGACCAATCTAGTTCTTTGAGCATTTTGCAGTGATGTGTGTTATAGTTGCATTGGAGAACAAAACGACAAATTGAATTGTATAGGGTGTCAAGTTTGCTAAGGTGGGTTTGAGGTGCCAAGCCATATACTTTGTCTCCATAGTCAATAATTGGCATTAACATCTGCTGTGCGATACGCTTTCTGACCAGGAGACTTAGGGAGGATTTGTTCCTGTAAAGTACCCCTAGTTTGGCATAGGTCTTGGTTGTCAGGGTATCAATGTGCATTCCGAATGTTAAGTGGGAGTCCAACCACATGCCCAGGTATTTAAAACTAGTAACAGGAGTTAGGGTGGTGTTAGTGTTGGTTCTAATCTGGAGCTCCATCGCTGGAAGCTCTAAAAATTTAGTCTTGGTCCCAAATACCATTGTTACAGCCTTGTCAGTGTTTAAAAACAGTTTGTTTAGGGAAATCCAGTTTTTGAGTCTCAAAAAGTCAGACTGAAGTACGTGTTCAAGGTCGGAGAGGCTATGGCAGTGTGCATATAAGATTGTGTCATCTGCATACTGTACATGTGTATTGAAGCTTCCTTACAAGCTGTGGGAAGATCATTGCTGAACACTGAGAAGAGTAGGGGCCCCAGAACATAGCCTTGTGGGACCCCACAGGGGATATCCAGGGGTTTGGAGTTAGAGCCTGAGATGGACACATGTTGGGATCTACCTGATAGGTAGGACTGAAACCAGTTTAAAGCATGCTTCCCTAGTCCAGGGCTCTGGAGTTTGTTAAGCAGGATAGCATGATCAACAGTATCAAAAGCCTTTGCAAAATCTAGGAATATTGCACCAGTGAGTTGACCACGTTCCATTCCACACTGGATTTCATTGCAAACTTTTAGCAGGGTAGTTACGGTAGAGTGTTTGGGGCAAAATCCAGATTGGAATTGGCTAGGGAAATTTGTCTTGGTATAGTAACCGCTTAGTTGGGAGAGTACACGTCTGAGTGAACGTGGGAGTCAGGGGAGTGGTGTTGCTGTGACTGCCGGAGAGGGCAAGCAGGAAAGTGCCCATCGGTCATGGCATTACCCATTTGCTGGTCATTGATATGGACATTGCAGATACCCCAGTCCCGACTCCTAGCGCCATTGCCCCGGCCACTGCCCTGCCCCGTCACGAGTCATCGGGACCTAGCGGGGATAAGCTAAGCAAGAACACCAAATATTCCAAAGATTGGAGGGATTGGGAATTGAGTGCTGTTGCTGTGAGTGCGAGTGATGTTGCTGTGAGTGCTGGTGGGGTGTCTGTTGGTGGTGGTGGGGTGTCTGGTGGTGGTGGTGTTGGGGTGCTTGGTGGTAGTGCGCTTTTTGAGTCTCTTCCATTGGAAGAAGGAGAGTCCAGTCAGCAGCAGGCAAGCTCTGTTGCTGGACGTGGTCTGAAGAAACGTGTGGAGCGGCCACGTAATCCTCGTTTCAATGACGAGGAAAATAGAGTGCTTGTCATCGGTATTTTGCAGCGCTATGACTATCTGTATGGCCATTTATTAGGTAAGTCAATCTTTGCATTGATTGTTCCAAAACGTTTTCTTCTATCTGATGTCACATGTGTTAAAAGATAACTAATAATATGTAATATCTATAAATTATAGTACATTGTTACACACATAATCCTTCATAGTTTCCAACGAACCTAATAATCCTTATAAATGGATTTATTAGGTTCATTCAACATTCACGCAAGCTTACTTAGCTTTGTATGTCTACACATAAATGTAATACTCATGTGCCACACATATTCTAAATAAACCAGCATGTTATCTATCTCTTTCAACAGTTTGCACTTTTTGAATGTATTGGTCATTCAATTACATATTCATTAAACATAATTGTTATGTATTTCAAGGACGGACTAGGTCAGCTGTGAAGAACGAGATGTGGGACGAAATTACAATGGCTGTGTCTGCGTTTGGGAATCGTGTCAGGAGCAAGACGAATTGTAGGAAGAGATTTGATGATATCAAGTTAAATCTGAAAAAAAAAATCCAAGCACAACGGATGCATGCTTCTGCCACTGGAGGCGGCCCGCCTGCACCAGCTCTAACGTTAACTCCATTGGAGGAGCGGATGCATGAAAAATTTCTTCCGGTCTTCGTGGAGGGTTTGCCAGGTGACAGGGATATCGAAATTTACACACAGGAATTCCCAGCAGGTGACAAATCTTACTATACTACATGTGTCGGCTCAAAATGTTAATAACGTTTCCCTGCATAATTGTATACCTTTAGTAATATAAAATCTCTCTCTCTGTATATATAATTATAGATATATATAAGCTTGGTGATGATTCTTCATATATATATCCTCCCTCACATCCCATATGTGATCCTACCTATGTGTTTTTGGTTCTCTTAGTGTGGCGTTGTTAGTTTTTTGATTCATTTGTGCACTTATTAAATTCTCTATTGGTTATATGCCAGTGATTCTGATTTCATTACATAGGGAGTGCTAGATTTTTTTCAGTATTTTATTGTGTTTCAGAGGGATTGGGCCCTCTCTAGTCCACGGCACCCTGCATTATATACACCTATCTATTATTGTGAGTGCTGTTTATTATTTTTGATTACATTGTATTTACCCAGCAATAGACGTGCACCACTAAACGTATCATATGTCGGAACCTTAGGAGGTCACTGCTCCCCGCACTGATGCTAATATCTTTGCCTATACGGATTTAGATGACAGTCGTATCGCCACACTCTGTGCTGGGAGCAGGGATTTTCTCCAGGAATATAATTCGAGCGATTACTCCAAGGATTTGGAGTGGAAATAAAAGCACAAATTGAAGCTTGAACTGCACGCGACCACACTCGCAGAGTATTACTGTGTTAAAGAATCCCTAGGGGTCTAAGATCTAATCTTAGACCGACGCTCTTTGCTGATAACAAAGACTATTGTACCTAGTGGGAAAGGATACTTAATAAGTGTTCCTTGGACCATTATAATTTTGACTATAGAGCATTTACAAAAAGAAATTATAGGGCTCAAAAGACAGATTGAGGACCTACAGAGCTCTATTTCCACAACTCTCACGGAGCTTGACTTTAATAATTTTAAGAAGGAGTTGGATGAAAATCTAGAGAACCTGAAAAAAGATATTGAAACACGCAAAAGAGAAACATTTCTGAGAGACGCTAGAGATTATAACACAAATAAAGTGTATAACTGGAGATGGAGAGAAGTAGGGAGAGAGAACAGGAGGTGGCGAGCTCCTTGTCCACAAGGTGGCCAGTCCGAAGTAAGAGAGACATTCGATTCCACAGAAAGCGATTCTTCCTCTGGGGTTACACCTGCTTTTTTTAGAAACAGGACCTCCCCACGGTCAGCAAAGAGGATGCGGCGGGCGGGGAGGAAACACGCTGGACAGGGTCAACTCCGGAGGGGGATGTCGACACGGTCACAGAATCGCTGGTAATGAATAGTTCTGATGTAGTGCTGTCTGAGAAACAGATAAAGGTTTTGAACAAAGGTTTATCATTTGTACCCACGAATCGTACCAATGACAGACTTGGAGGTTGAGCTAGCGCGATTCTATAGGTCAGTTAGACTTAAAGAATTTTTCTCCAAACCGACCTTTGAGTCCATACCCCCTATTGAAGATTTAGATACCAATACCAATTTCCACCTGCTCACATCTGAGTGTAAGAACAAAAGCTCCTTTAATCCTCCGCCTACAAATCCTACTATTGAGACCTATATCTCTCTGGTCCAACGTGATTTAGAGTCCTTTCTCAAACGTGGGCCAACGCGGACACCATTTAATTTATCTAAAAGTGAGCAGGAGGTGATCAGGGAATTGGAGACCAATGCAAGTCTTGTGATTAAACCCGCAGATAAAGGGGGAGCGCTTGTGGTCATGATCAAAATAGACTATAGGACTGAGATCATAAGACAGCTCGCTGATGATATCTCTTACAAATTAGTAACTTCCAATCCTACACACAGAATACAAGAGAGGATAGCAAATGTAGTGAATGTTGCCATGGAAAGTGGAGTTATCTCTAAAAAACAAAAAGAGTTCCTGATTAAAAGGGATCCCATAGTCCCTGTACTCTACACAATCCCTAAAATTCATAAGAACCTTGCTCACCCACCGGGCAGACCTATAGTTGCAGGGACTGACTCAGTTTTCCAACCGTGTTCAATAATTTTAGATAAGTTGCTGAGACCTCTGGTGGTTGATAGCAGGTCATACCTTAGAGACACGACCGATTTTCTACAAAAGATCCGGGCCTTAACCACTATGAATACACCACTGTTACTCGTAACCCTAGATGTTAACAGTTTGTACACATCTATTCCTCATGCCAATAGGATATTGGCTGTTAAAGAATCTGTAGAATTGGCCAATGTGTTCTCTCCTAGAGAAGGCATGCTTATTATGGATCCATTGGAGATTATACTTCATGATAACTACTTTCTCTTCGAAGATAATTTTTACATCCAGACCCAGGGCACGGCCATGGGTTCGAATGTCGCACAGGGATGACGTCATGAGGCCTTTAAGAAACCCTGTGGACTGCACAGTTCACCACAGACACTATCTGGAGTGAGGAGCAGGCTCGTGTGATCTATGTAACTGAGGACTGTTTGGTTTGAATTGCGTTATTACTTATACCTTGACCTGCATCCTCTCTATTCTGTTGCTGTTTTGCATAGTGCATTTTGCTTATTGCATATTCTTTCTCATACTATCTTCATACCAAGGCTGAATTGAGGATTTACTTTGTCATTAAGATTTGGGATACTGCATGTTGATCTAATCATTATATTGTTCAGAATTTGTGGAGGGGTTTCTCTTGTTTTTATCTGGGGCTAGTACCTGTTTTTGTGGGTTGTGGGGCTAGGGAAGTACCCTCTTGTCCCTCTGGGACTGAGGGGAACGGGCCTGACGAAGGGTTAATTCCCGAAACGTTGCCCCCCTACACTCCCCCTTTTGACCCACTTTTATGTTGGTTCGCCCCCCCCCCCACGCCCCCCTTCCTTCTCCTACCTTACTCTATTTTTCCTTTATCCCATTATCCTCCCACATATCCCATATGTGATCCTACCTATGTGTTTTTGGTTCTCTTAGTGTGGCGTTGTAAGTTTTTTGATTCATTTGTGCACTTATTATATTCTCTATTGGTTATGTGCCAGTGATTCTGATTTCATTACATAGGGAGTGCTGGATTTTTTTCAGTATTGTATTGTGTTTGAGAGGGATTGGGCCCTCTCTAGTCCACGGCACCCTGCTTTATATACACATCTATTATTGTGAGTGCTGTTTATTATTTTTGATTACATTGTATTTACCCAGCAATAGACGTGCACCACTTAACGTATCATATGTCGGAACCTCAGGAGGTCACTGCTCCCCACACTGATGCTAATATCTTTGCCTATATGGATTTAGATGCCAGTCGTATCGCCACACTCTGTGTGGGGAGCAGGTATTTTCTCCAGGAAAATAATCCGAGCAATTACTCCAAAGATTTGGAGTGGAAATAAAAGCACAAATTGAAGCTTGAACTGCACGCGACCACACTCGCTGAGTATTACCGTGTTAAAAGAATCCATAGGGGTCTAATATCTAATCTTAGACCGACGCTCTTTGCTGATAACAAAGACTATTGTACCTAGTGGGAAGGGATACTTAATAAGTGTTCCTTGGACCTTATAATTTTGACTATGGAGCATTTACAAAAAGAAATTATAGTGCTCAAAAGATAGATTGAGGACCTACAGGGCTCTATTTCCACAACTCTCTCGGAGCTTGACTTTAATAATTTTAAGAAGGAGTTGGATAAAAATCTAGAGAACCTGAAAAAAGATATTGAAACACGCAAAAAAGAAAAATTTCTGAGAGTCGCTAGAGATTATAACACAAATAAAGTGTATAACTGGAGATGGAGAGAAGTAGGGAGAGAGAACAGGAGGTGGCGAGCTCCTTGTCCACAAGGTGGCCAGTCCGAAGTAAGAGAGACATTCGATTCCACAGAAAGCGATTCTTCCTCTGGGGTTACACCTGCTTTTTTTAGAAACAGGACCTCCCCACGGTCAGCAAAGAGGACGCGGCGGGCGGGGAGGAAACACCGCTGGACAGGGTCAACCCCTGAGGGGGATGTCGACACGGTCACAGAATCGCTGGTAATGAATAGTTCTGATGTAGTGCTGTCTGAGAAACAGATAAAGGTTTTGAACAAAGGTTTATCATTTGTACCCACGAATCGTACCAATGACAGACTTAGAGGTTGAGCTAGCGCGATTCTATAGGTCACTTAGACTTAAAGAATTTTTCTCCAAACCGAACTTTGAGTCCATACCCCCTATTGAAGATTTAGATACCAATACCAATTTCCACCTGCTCACATCTGAGTGTAAGAACAAAAACTCCTTTAATCCTCCGCCTACAAATCATACTATTGAGACCTATATCTCTATGGTCTAACGTGATGTAGAGTCCTTTCTCAAACGTGGGCCAAGGCGGACACCGTTTAATTTATCTAAAAGTGAGCAGGAAGTGATCAGGGAATTAGAGACCAATGCAAGTCTCGTGATTAAACCCGCAAATAAAGGGGGAGCGCTTGTGGTCATGAACAAAATAGACTACTTGTATAGGACTGAGATCCTAAGACAGCTCGCTGATGATACCTCTTACAAATTAGTATGTTCCAATCCTACACACAGAATACAAGAGAGGATAGCAAATGTAGTGAATGCTGCCATGGAAAGTGGAGTTATCTCTAAAAACAAAAAGAGTTCCTGATTAAAAAGGATCCCATAGTCCCTGCACTCTACACAATCACTAAAATTCATAAGAATCTTGCTCACCCACCGGGCAGACCTATAGTTGCAGGGACTGACTCAGTTTTCCAACCGTGTTCAATATTTTTAGATAAGTTGCTGAGACTTCTGGTGGTTGATAGCAGGTCATACATTAGAGACACGACCGATTTTCTACAAAAGATCCGGGCCTTACCCACTATGATATATATAAAAAAAAGGGGGTTTGAGCCCCTGAGATTGATGCTACAACGATGCAGTTTGTAAGTGGATGTATGTAGGCAGTAGAGTAATACACCGCAGCAACAGGATATATATAAAATCCAACAGAAGCAATAGACCTTCTATGATGAACCCATATACCTAGACGGGGGGCTTTTTAAAGCAAGGCTGGTAGAAGTACAGCAGAGCCCTGTCAGAACAGAGCCCCGAAGTAAATCAAATATCCAGCTACTGCTTGCCTCACCTGCGTCTGGTAGTAGAAGGGTTAAGTCAGCTGGCCCGCATCTCCGATGAAGCTGTAAATCTGCCAGGTGCTGTTTGAAGAAAATCTGCTGCTGTTGCTAACCGCGGCGGCGTGCTCCTGCTCGCAAAAATGGTAACCAGGTAAGTGAAGAAACAAACGTCGGTCACTGCTGCTCCACAAAAGTACTCCAACCAGGCGCGTACAACGAAATACTTTTATTAATCAAAAACAAAACATATATGATAAAGTTCTACTATAGAACGAAATGCGTCAGAGGTACACTACCATGTGGAAGTTCTTTTTTGTTTTTGATTAATAAAAGTATTTAGTTTTTACGCACCTCGTTGGAGTACTTTTGTGGAGCAGCAGTGACCGCCGTTTTTTCTTCACTTACCTGCTTACCCACTATGAATACACCACTGTTACTCGTAACCCTAGATGTCAACAGTTTGTACACATCTATTCCTCATGCCAATAGGATATTGGCTGTTAAAGAATCTGTAGAATTGGCCAATGTGTTCTCTCCTAGAGAAGGCATGCTTATTATGGATCTATTGGAGATTATACTTCATGATAACTACTTTCTCTTCGAAGATAATTTTTACATCCAGACCCAGGGCACGGCCATGGGTTCGAATGTCGCACCCACATATGCCAATATCTTCATGTCTAAATTTGAATCGGATAATGTGTATCATCATCGCTCCTTTTTAGATTATGGGCGTATGTGGGTGCGCTTCATAGATTACGTGTTTCTAATCTGGCAGAGTGATGTGACATCATTATTGAAGTTTGTGTCTGATCTCAATATGGCCCACCCCACCATTGGGTTCACCTGTACGCATGATCCAGTACAGATTAACTTTCTTGATACCACGATTAGTGTACACGATGGTAAACTAGAGTCAGATTTGTTCTCCAAACCAACGGACAGAAACAACTTATTATGCTTCTCTAGCTTCCATCCTCCACGGATCACAGTGTCACTGCCGTATAGCCAATTTCTGCGCGCTAAGCGTATAATCAGTAGTCCATCTAAAATTAATGAGGGCATGGATAAGATTCAGTCCAAATTTCGTTCTCGAGGTTACCCTACTGAGGTATTGACCAACCAACGTGTGAAAGCTGAAAATTGGACCCCTACGGGGCAAGATGCCCATGAGAAAAGGAAATATTCCATTCCATTTGTTTCCACATTTAATACTAATGGCGGTCAGATAAAAAATATCATACAACGACATTGGCCACTCCTTAGTAGTGACCCATTGTTGGTTCCTACACTAAGTGAACCTCCATTATTTTCGTATAAGAGGGGAAAGAGTCTTCGGGATCGCCTGGTTAGGGCTGACCTTGAGGGGACCACTACTAAGCAAACATTCTTAGGCACCCCAAAATTGGGTTGTTACAGATGCTGTAGCTGCAGTCACTGTAATAGTATTGTGGAGGGTCCCACTTTTCAACATCCCGTGTCTGGCAGACTATATAAAATTACAGACTTCTACATGTTATATATTTAATGAAATGTATATGCGGCAAGGGCTACATGGGGGAGACCACCCAGAGGGTGAAGGACAGGATTGGACAGCATAAGGCGGCTATACGCAGATTTGACCCTGAAGCACCAGTGGCACATCATTTCACACAAGCTGGGCATACTGTGAGTCAACTATGGTACCAGATAATAGATGGCATAAATATGGGATGACGTGGAGGCAATATACAGAGGATGTTGTTTCAGAAAGAGTCGAAATGGACAAGAACCGTAGGCACCATGATCCCATCAGGCATGAACAAAGACCTTAATATGAGTTGTTACTTTTAAACAACAGTGCCTCTTGCCATCTCTCTCAGTGTGCACAGAGAGTTATTCTGTCCCTTTGGCCTTGTGATGCCTGGTAACCCTTATTACTGTCTCTAGTGCCCCCTTTTGGGGTATGTGACTGTGGTGTTGGGTACCTGCGTCTGGCCGCCTACGCGGGTGGATCCATCCTTCACCAGTGGTAGGTGTCTCCCACCGCTGGCCTGACACCCTGGTCCTTAGAGATCCTTGGCCTCTTGTTTAGGGTCTCCAATTACCCACTTGGTGACATATTTCTCAGGTTTAATGATCACCATTAGGGCTCACAGAAGCATTTATGAATATTGCACGATCATGTATACAGTTATTTTCATGTATATTTTAAACTCATTTCTTAGCTCACGAGAAGACAAAATAATACTCTGTTTTTAATGTGGTTTGTCTTTATTTTTACCAACTATAGGTAGTCCTCTGGGAGTAGTCCTGTGGAGGTCTGATTAAGGCAAAAAATCCATACTTTGAACAAAATCAGAGCCATGTTATGGGATCTACTGCTTGCTGCCAGGCGTCTACACACCAGAACAGCATGGGAGGTGTATTTTCATCACTGCGCATGTGCGAGGAGATCGCGCTGTATTCAGAGGACAGGCACGGCGTCAAGGAAGCTCCGTGATCACCATGGTAACCCAATTTGTTTACACCTCTACGGAGGTTGGAGGGTGTGATGCAGCCAAACGGATATCACCAGCTGTGTGCCATTGCATTGATTGAAGTTGCTCGCACAACGGATGATGTCATGAGGCCTTTAAGAAACCCTATGGACTGCACAGTTCACCACAGACACTCTCTGGAGTGAGGAGCAGGCTCGTGTGATCTATTTAACTGAGGACTGTTTGGTTTGAATTGCGTTATTACTTATACCTTGACCTGCATCCTCTCTATTCTGTTGCTGTTTTGCATAGTGCATTTTGCTTATTGCATATTCTTTCTCATACTATCTTCATACCAAGGCTGAATTGAGGATTTACTTTGTCATTAAGATTTGGGATACTGCATGTTGATCTAATCATTATATTGTTCAGAATTTGTGGAGGGGTTTCTCTTGTTTTTATCTGGGGCTAGTACCTGTTTTTGTGGGTTGTGGGGCTAGGGAAGTACCCTCTTGTCCCTCTGGGACTGAGGGGAACGGGCCTGACGAAGGGTTAATTCCCGAAACGTTGCCCCCCTACACTCCCCCTTTTGACCCACTTTTATGTTGGTTCGCCCCCCCCCCCCCCACGCCCCCCTTCCTTCTCCTACCTTACTCTATTTTTCCTTTATCCCATTATCCTCCCACACATCCCATATGTGATCCTACCTATGTGTTTTTGGTTCTCTTAGCGTGGCGTTGTTAGTTTTTTTATTAATTTGTGCACTTATTAAATTCTCTATTGGTTATATGCCAGTGATTCTGATTTCATTACATAGGGAGTGCTGGATTTTTTTTCAGTATTGTATTGTGTTTGAGAGGGATTGGGCCCTCTCTAGTCCACGACACGCCGCTTTATATACACTGTGACAAACGGCTTACTCTGGGGCTCCGTCGTTTGTCCGGGACTGTTTAGAACACGGTCTTTTAGGGTAGGTTAAATGATGAGGCGTCACGTACTGTTCCTTTAAACAGGCTATGCCTGGTTTATTCAGGGCACTGAGACTGCCACAGTGCATACAACAGAAAACAGATCAAAACAAAAGCTGCTCACCTGAGCGATAACTTAACTTAGATATCCCTGACTCAGGGTTGGAAGTAGCTTTTCCACTCCCAACAACAAAACAAGGTACTTTTGCAGTCTTATACAAATGAACAGAAAGATTGAACCTGTTTGGGGAAGAGGCTTCTCCCCTCTGTAGTTCAGCAGCCTTCCAGCCTCCTGGCTCTTGTGGAGAGACTCGAGCAAACAGGAAAACAGTCTTTCATACCTGATTCCTAATTAGCATGACAGGTGACAGAAATCAGGCAGCAGACAAACTCTGGTCTGGATCTCTCATTCCTCAGTTCCAGCGCTTGCCAAACTGTGGGATGGAGTGTATGTATTATAAGGCTGCACTCCCAGGCCAAACAGGATAGAAACTGTTTAGTATCCTGGGAGCCCTATATACGGAATTTATTACCATCCCCTGGTTTCTGTCACATATCCTCCCCCCCAGCTCAGACCTCGAGGGATGAGCGACCATGGATATTAGGGAGTGCATCCTTGACAACCCGTCAGCATTGCCATGTTTGTGCCCTGACCTGTGTTCCACAGAAAATTTAAAGGGTTGTAGGCTTAGGAACCACCTGGTCACTCTAGCATTCTTTTCCCTGTTTTGACACATCCAGGTAAGGGGTGCATGATCTGTGACCAACCGGAATTTTCTCCCCAACAGGTAGTATTTGAGCGTCTCTACAGCCCACTTTATTGCGAGACACTCTTTCTCTACTATGGAGTAATTTTTCTCCTGGGGATTTAGTTTCCTACTTAAATAAAGGATGGGGTGCTCCTCACCTTGAGACTCCTGGGAGAGTACCGCCCCCAGCCCTACCTCAGATGCGTCGGTTTGGACTACGAACTCTTTGGAGAAGTCAGGTGTGACCAACACTGGTTGGGCACAGAGAGCTTCTTTCAGGCTTCTAAAGGCTTGTTCGGTTTCGGGGTACCACTTTACCATTAGCGGTCCTCTTGCTTTTGTGAGGTCAGTTAGTGGGGTTGCCTTAGTTGCAAAATTGGGAATAAACCTTCTATAGTACCCAATTAACCCCAAAAAGGTCCTTACTTGTTTTTTTGTAACTGGCCTTGGCCAATTTTGAATCGCCTCCACTTTGAGTGTTTGGGTTTTGAGTAAACCTCTGCCAATAGAATATCCCAGATACTTGGCCTCCTCCAGACCAATAGTGCATTTAGCGGGGTTAGCAGTTAGTCCAGCAGACCGGACTGCGTCAAGCACAGCTTGGACCTTTGGAAGGTGGGATTGCCAATCCTCACTATGGATTACCACATCATCCAGGTAGGCGGCAGCATACCGAGCATGTGGTTTTAAAATTTTATCCATCATTCTTTGGAATGTGGCGGGAGCTCCATGTAAGCCAAAAGGCAACACCTTATACTGAAAGAGGCCGTCTGGGGTTGAGAAGGCTGTCTTTTCTTTTGCCCTTTCTGTGAGGGGAACCTGCCAGTACCCTTTTGTTAGGTCTAGGGTTGTGAGATATCAGGCTTTGCCCAGTCTCTCTACAAGTTCATCTACCCTGGGCATAGGATAAGTATCAAATTTTGACACCGCGTTTAGTTTCCAGTAGTCATTACAAAACCTTGTTGTACCATCTGGCTTTGGGACTAAGACTATAGGGCTGTTCCACCCACTTTGGGATTCCTCAATTACACCTAGTTTTAGCATTTTTTTAACCTCTAAACTTATAGCCTTTCTTTTGGCCTCCGGGATTCGGTACGGTTTAAGGTTAACTCGGACCCCCGGTTCAGAGACTAGGTCATGTTCAATTACGCTAGTTCTACCTGGCTGTATAGAGAAGATTTCTTTGTTTCTTCTCACTAAATTCTGAACCTCTCGTTTCTGATGAACAGACAGGGTTTCAGCTATGCTAACCTCTGGGTCAGTTTCTTGATTCTCTGACGGACCTGGGGGTACTAGGGTTAACAAGACTTCTCTATCCTTCCAGGGCTTGAGTAGGTTTATATGGTAAATTTGCTCAGGTTTCCTCCTACCTGGCTGTCTTACCTTATAATTTACTTCTCCCACTCTTTCCAAGACCTCATATGGCCCATGCCATTTAGCAAGGAATTTACTCTCCACGGTGGGAACCAGAACTAGTACCCTATCACCTGGAAAAAAAATTCTGACCCTAGCACCCTTATTATATGTATTCCTCTGTGCTTCTTGAGCTTTCTCCATGTGTTCCCTCACTATGGGTAGGACTGCAGCAATGCGGTCCTGCATCTGGGCAACATGCTCTATTACACTTCTGTAAGGGGTAACCTCATGTTCCCAAGTCTCTTTGGCAATATCCAATAAGCCCCTTGGGTGTCGGCCATACAATAGTTCAAACGGGGAGAAGCCTGTGGATGATTGGGGAACTTCCCTAAAGGCAAATAACAGGTACGGTAACAAACAATCCCAGTTTTTCCCATCTTTATCAACCGCCCGCCGTAACATGCTCTTTAAGGTTTTATTGAACCTTTCCACTAAACCATCTGTTTGTGGATGATAGACTGAGGTTCTGAGATGCTTGATTTTTAGGAGTTTACATAGCTCTTTTGTTACTTGGGACATAAACGGTGTTCCCTGGTCAGATAGAATCTCTTTAGGAATTCCGACCCGGGAAAACAGAACTACTAACTCTTTTGCTATGTTTTTAGCAGAGGTGCTACGTAGGGGAACTGCCTCCGGATATCGGGTGGCATAATCCAATATTACCAATATATGCTGATGTCCCCTAGCAGACTTTATTAAGGGTCCTACTAGATCCATAGCAATCCGGTCAAATGGTACCTCTATTATGGGAAGGGGTACCAATGGGCTGCGGTACGCCTTGAACGGGGCTGTGATCTGACATTCTGGGCATGAGGAACAATAATTCGTAATTTCTGCCAGAACCCCAGGCCAATAGAAGCTTCGGAGAACCTTTTCTTTTGTCTTTTCCACCCCTAGGTGTCCCCCCAATGGATGACTATGTGCGAGGTGTAATACTACGTTACGGAATGTCCGTGGTACCAACAATTGTTTAGTTGTAACTGATTTCCTTTTATCAACCCGATATACTAGGTCGTTCTCTACCTCGAAGTAGGGGTAATGAAGTGACCTATCTGGTTGGCCAGGAGTACTATTCTGGTCCCGTATATTTCCCCTTGCTACCGCTAATGTGGGGTCCTCCCACTGGGCCTTCTTAAAACTCCCAGGACTGACCTCTAGGTCAGCGAGGGTCTTATCCGGTTCTGGGGTGGTAAGTGTCTGATCAACATCTTGATTTGGGGTATTCCCTACCAAAGTAGTGATGGGGAAGGGAATTTTACAGCACTCCTCCTTTTCCCCCTTCTTATTTGGGCCCTCGTCAACCTCCATTTCTGAAAAAGGGAAAGGATTTGTTTCTTCTAATACTTCGTTATGGTCCGCTATTGAACTCTGGGCGCTATTCTGAGCGGGGGACCACATTTTTAGAAAATGGGGAAAGTCGGTCCCTATTAACACATCATGTGCCAGTTTGGGTACAATACCCACCTTGAAATCTAAAGAACCAAACTCTGTTTAAAAAAAAACATCAACAGTGGAATATTCATGATTATCCCCATGTATACAACAAATTGCCACTCTTTGTGAACTGTTTCCCTGTTTCTTCTTAATGGGCAAGAGGTATTCGGACACTAGTGTGACCATGCTCCCAGAGTCATGTGCCCGAACCCTCCTACCATTAAACTTTACAAATGCCCACAAATGGTTATTCAAGGGGTCCTCTGGGCTAGGGCCCATACATTGGGACAACAGCGCATAAGGTTCCACGCTGTTGCATTGCATGGGCTCATCATTTAGTGGGCAGATTTTTGCTGTGTGGCCCCTCTCATGACAATTTACACATTTAGGTACATAGTCTGTGTCCCACTTAGAGCCTTTTCCCGGCTCCCCATGTTGGCTATTGCCCTTAGTGTGCGAACCACTGTTGCTGGTGCTGCGTGAAGGTGGTCGCCGCTCTTCAGCGCCCCTTAACCCCGGTACCCTTTTACCGTCTCTGGAAGAGTCCTGGAACCTTGGGTAGTGGGGTTGCTCCACGACTGTGGGTTGCGGGTTCTCTTCTGCTGCATTGTACCTTTCTACGAGGGCCACAAGCTCATCCGCATTGTGGGGGTCACTCCGACTGACCCAACGGCGTAAGGCAGAGGGAAGTTTTCTCAAGAACTGGTCCATGACCAACCGTTCCACGATGTGGCTGGCTGAGTTGATCTCGGGTTGTAGCCACTTCCGGGCGAGGTGGATGAGGTCATACATCTGGCTTTGGGTGGCTTTATCCATCGTGAAGGACCATGCGTGAAACCTTTGGGCGCGAACAGCCGTGGTTACGCCGAGGCGGGCTAGGATCTCGAACTTCAATTTTGCATAGACGTTAGCTTCGGCTGGCTCTAGATCAAAGTAAGCCTTCTGGGGTTCGCCGCTTAGGAAGGGTGCGATTAGACCAGCCCACTCAGCTTCTGGCCATCCCTCTCTCTGTGCCGTGCGTTCAAACGTGAGAAGATAGGCTTCCACATCATCCGAGGGTCCCATCTTCTGAAGGTAGTGGCTTGCCCTGGTCATTTTCGGGACTGGGGCTGCCTCTGCCAGTGGAAGGTTACTGATAGTCCCCCTTAGGATCTCGAGTTCCTGCTGTAAGCCCTGGGCGAACCGTTGTTGCTCCTCTCTCAGCAAGCGGTTTGTCTCTTGCTGGTTTGCATTCGCCTGTTGCTGGTTTGCATTAGTCTCTTGCTGGTTTATTGACAGCCGTTGCTGGTTTGCATTAGTCTCTTGCTGGGCTATTAACAGCTGTTGCTGGGTTTCATTCGCCTGTTGCAGGGCTGCATTAATCTTTTGCTGGGCTTCATTCGCGTCTTTCTGGACAGCGACATTGCGTACCAGCGCACTCACCACGTCTTCCATCTTGTTTGCAGAGGATGAGAAAAAAAAACTTTTTTTTTTTTTTTTCAAAGTTCTTTAACCCGCAGACCTTTTAGTGTGCTGCCCGCATTCTCCACCATATGTGACAAACGGCTTACTCTGGGGGTCCGTCGTTTGTCCGGGACTGTTTAGAACACGGTCTTTTAGGGTAGGTTAAATGATGAGGCGTCACGTACTGTTCCTTTAAACAGGCTATGCCTGGTTTATTCAGTCCCAGGCACTGAGACTGCCACAGTGCATACAACAGAAAACAGATCAAAACAAAAGCTGCTCACCTGAGCGATAACTTAACTTAGATATCCCTGACTCAGGGTTGGAAGTGGCTTTTCCACTCCCAACAACAAAACAAGGTACTTTTGCAGTCTTATACAAATGAACAGAAAGATTGAACCTGTTTGGGGAAGAGGCTTCTCCCCTCTGTAGTTCAGCAGCCTTCCAGCCTCCTGGCTCTTGTGGAGAGACTCGAGCAAACAGGAAAACAGTCTTTCATACCTGATTCCTAATTAGCATGACAGGTGACAGAAATCAGGCAGCAGACAAACTCTGGTCTGGATCTCTCATCCCTCAGTTCCAGCGCTTGCCAAACTGTGGGATGGAGTGTATGTATTATAAGGCTGCACTCCCAGGCCAAACAGGATAGAAACTGTTTAGTATCCTGGGAGCCCTATATACGGAATTTATTACCATCCCCTGGTTTCTGTCACATATCCTCCCCCCCAGCTCAGACCTCGAGGGATGAGCGACCATGGATATTAGGGAGTGCATCCTTGACAACCCGTCAGCATTGCCATGTTTGTGCCCTGACCTGTGTTCCACAGAAAATTTAAAGGGTTGTAGGCTTAGGAACCACCTGGTCACTCTAGCATTCTTTTCCCTGTTTTGACACATCCAGGTAAGGGGTGCATGATCTGTGACCAACCGGAATTTTCTCCCCAACAGGTAGTATTTGAGCGTCTCTACAGCCCACTTTATTGCGAGACACTCTTTCTCTACTATGGAGTAATTTTTCTCCTAGGGATTTAGTTTCCTACTTAAATAAAGGATGGGGTGCTCCTCACCTTGAGACTCCTGGGAGAGTACCGCCCCCAGCCCTACCTCAGTGCTGTTTATTATTTTTGATTACGTCATTCTTCTGAAGTCGGTGGTGGTGACCCGCGGTGTTAGGAGCTCGAGTGTACCGAGGAGATTGACATACACCCGGCTGTACTGGTAGTATCAAGCGCTGGCATGCATATATCCTTTCTCTTCTGCCCATAGCTACTTACCTGACATATTAGGCTATACGCACGTGGCAATATTACATAAATATGGCTCATTGATCTGGCATATGCTGTGATATCCGATGGGCTGGAATTGAACCCATGAAACAGGTTATTTTAAGTGTTTAAATGCTATGTGTATACATCAGCAGCACTATTTCTCCTGCTTTTCCATTTGCAGTGTTACTGAACACACTACCCATGTATATACATTGTATCACTTTGTGCTTGTTGCAAACTTATATGTTAGCAGTATTTTGAGCTGCCTGGGTTATGTTACCACACACATGAATTGCTACACTGTGTCAGTACTCCCACTTATTTGTAGGTAGCTATTTGACATACTGTCAGTGTGAATGAAGGTAACCAGCATTTAAACAGTTTACTATTAGGAGCTCCAAACTAGGAACCTCTGTGTATCTATGTAGATATATTTCATGATTGACACCATATATATGTTCTGAGACATATTCTCCTTTATATGAGAGTTTCCATGGTGGGCTTTGGAGAAGCCTTCTTCCTCTACTCCGTGTCACCACCACCTAATTTTAAATACACTTGTGTTTATACCCTACATTCCCTGCTTTTGTTCCCTAGTATGTCTTAATAAAGCTTTTTTGTTTTGCGTCGTTTGGCACAATAGGCTACAAGCCTGGAACTATATTTCCGTCCCACCTATTGTTTGTCCTCATAGAGTGCAATTGTGGGTTTTTTGTCCAACCAGCATCTTTACCTGACTGGATCTCTATGTTCATATATTCTCTACCCTATGCACCATGAGATTTTTATGTAAATAACGGTATCTTTGGACAGCGATAAGCATTTTGTGTGTTTTAATTTTACAGAGTAGCCATTGACTACATTCAGTAGGGGTTCCCCTACTATGGGTATCCTATACCAATAATAGGTATAGGTCAATCAATGCTTCTTGACCACCTATGAACAATATGACAACTTTGACAGGGTTCCTCACAAGCATTTACCAAACACAATATTGTATTCTTTATCATTAAGGATCTGTCCTGAGTACAGTCTCCTTGTGGTTTTGTTTATACAGAAACATGTCATAGGACATGATACAATCAATGTAATATACAATATCAGTATTACACCAGCCGTAATGACGATAGGTACATAAAACTCCACATATAAACAAGGTACATCCATAGCAAAGGGCTGAGATATTTTGATGCCCATCCTAAGATAACAATCTGTAAGAGCCTAAGGGTATATACATTTGCCCAAATATTACTTGATGTCATGGAATCAGTACTTGAAATTATAGTTGCATACTTGGGAAATATATTTTCTTCGATAAAGACATTGGTACTTTGCATCGTTCTGGCAAATACAGCAAGAAATCTCTACTATTATGCTACATTTCTAGCAGTAAGCAGTAGCCTAATCAGTGATCCGTCCTAGTTATACATACTGCACACCGGTTCTATATATCAAAATAAACCTAACAGGCTTAAATATATATGTATGCTTTCTTCTCTAGACTTGCTTACATGTAGGTGTACTTATTAGTAGCATGATGTACTCACCTTGGATAAGAAGTATGTCTCCTAAGAGTGCAGTATCCAAAGGCTTAATCATGTGCAAGATGTCATTAATCTATTAACCAATTAACTCCTCTATAAAGACCAGCTCCCAGAGTGGGGCTGTATATTGGCTTGATAAAGTGGTAGTGAAATGTACGACGGGAAATCGCGACATCCTTAGTTTCTGACGTCATTAGGGAGAGTGATTGCTAACATGGCAGCCGCTGTCATAATCCTCCCATTTCTCTAATATGCACCTACAAGCGCAATCATTTTAAAGCCTTTAATTTTATATCTTTTCCATTTTTCCTGTGCTCAGTGGTAGTTAGCTTGCTTAAATAAATATATAATCTTAATATGGTATAGTAGCTTTGTCTTAATGTTGACTCCTTGTGAGGCTCTGGGAGCCATGCCACCATCGGCGAGCTCCTCACTCACCACAATCCCTACAGGGTCCTCCACGCCGCCCGCTCCCATCTCCAGCCACGCCGGGCAACCATCTCATCACCGTGATCCCGCCATGTTTTTGGTGAGTGTGACAGTGTGACATTATGCTCTGCCCCACAAACATGGACCCCGCTGAGGTGGAGTGAACTCTGTCTTCACATGCCAACATGTTTTCTAGACTAGAAAGATTTCGAGCAAAGCGACAGATGCATGGATCTGCTACAGCAGAGTCTCCATTCCCTCACTGTTCAGACGCAAACGGCTTCCCCTGTATCCACTCCGCCAGCACCTGCCTCTTCTTCTGCTATTCTGCTACCTACCACGACTGATACTGAGCCACGCCTTCCAATGCCTAACCATTATGCCGGGGATTCCCACGGTGTAGAGGCTTCCTAAACCAGTGTTTTATACAATTTGAGATCGTTTTGATTCCCCAAGATACAAGGTTGCCTTCATCATCTCACTAATTACGGATGACGCCCTGTCTTGGACTTCCCCCATCTGGGACCTTATGCAGGACATCGGACTCTTCGCCAGGGAGTTCCGTATGTTCTGTGACACTCTGGGACGTAAGATGACCGCAGCTTCCTCTCTCTTCTATATTTCCCAGGTAAACCGACCGGTCGCCAGGTACGCCTTGGAGTTCCGCACCATTGTGTCTGAGACAGGGTGGAACAACGAGGCATTGTATTCCGCCTTCTGGCAGGGCCTTTGGGAACTCCTAAAGGACAACTCACAGTACAGGAGCGTCCTACTGTTCCGGAGGAACTGATCGTCATCTGTATCCGGGTAGATCAATGCCTACAAGAGAGGAGGGCCGAACGTTCCTGCCATTGCCAAAGGGGTACCTAGATCACCTTCTCATCACTTTGCCACTATGATATCTCCCAACTCTGATGCTCCAGAACCCATGCAACAAGGGGATAATAAGTTGTCCCCATCTGAGAAGCAATGCTGCCGCAGCACCGACCTCTGCCTATATTGCGGCAATTCTGGCCATCAAGTGCTCCAGTGTCCCCACAAGCTGGGAAATGCCAACTCCCGATGAGATCTCTGGGAGTCTCATTGGGAACACTGTCCATCTCCCCTATCACCGAAGAGATTCTTCCAACCAGGATTTTGATTCCTGTTTTTCTTACAGTTGAGAGTTTTCACATCACTGCTTTGGCATTTGTGGATTCCAGATTGGGAGGCAAGTTTATCGATCAGGCCTTCACAGAACGGAGAGAACATTGAGGCACACGGTCCCCTCAATTGACAGGTGCTGCAGAGCATACAATCCAACAGTACATGATTAACTGTTTAAATGTTTTTGCTGCATCCAGATATTTAGGATGCAGAAGCATAGTTGGGCTTATTTAATAAATTAACCCCTAGTTGGGAAGTGGTCTGGCGCTGACAAAGAAGGGTTGACCGGGGGAAGTCCTTGAACCCACCCCGGACCCCATACATAAAGTCCCGCACTGAATGAAACCAGTTCACCTGGGGAAGCTGCAACGTAGTAATGAAGTAATAAAATTACTTACTGAGGTCTTGAATCCATCCGGAATGGCGTGCTTCTAGCTGTGTAGTTAGATAGGAAGAACAGCTCTCACCGGAGGGGAGAGACAGCGGGCACTGCTACGCAAAAAAATAGTAACAGCTGGACTGTGCTAAAAGCAAAAAATCTTTAATAATTCATGAATAAAAGAGGAGGGACGCCCCCCCCTGCAGCTCTAATGCGTTTCACCCACTTAGGGCTTTGTCACAGAACGGAACAACATTCCACTTACCTGCAAGAAGGTACCAGTACGTTTGGAGGCCATCGACAGACGACCACTGCAACCAGCCTTCATTTCCCTGCAGACCATTCCCTTCCATTTACAGATGGGAGGGGACCATAAGGAAGAGATTCATCTTGATGTGATCCATACCCTTTCTGTTGAAGTGATTCTGGGCCTTGCGTGGTGCCTACAATTTGGTGAGAATACACCAAGGCGATGAATGGAAGACGACATTCAATATCGGTGATGGTCATTATAAGTATCTGGTCATGCCCCTCGGCCTATGCAACGCTCCTGCTGTCTTTCAAGACTTCATTTACCTAGATGATATTTTGATTTTTTCCAAGTCTGCCCAGGAACACGTCAGTCTCATTAAACAGGTACTGTTACGCCTTCGAGAGAATCATCTATTTGCCAAATTGGATAAATGCCTATTTCATCAAACTTTCACTGCATTTTTGGATATACAGTATAAACTCTGCTTCCGGGGTCTCTATGGATCCAGCTAAGCTCAAGGCTATCCTAGACTGGCCCCGGCCGACCACTCTCAAGGCTATACAATGTTTCTTGGGCTTGGCAAACTATTATCGCATTTATCCAGAACTTTTCTTCTACGGTAGCCCCCATCATGGCCTTAACCAAGAAAGGCGCAGATTCCACCTCGTGACCTGAAGCTGCCATCTTAGCCTTCGTCCAACTGAAGAAAGCCTTTGTTTCTGCTCCTATCCTCATTCACCCAGACCCCAAACTACCGCTTACCCTGGAGGTGGATGGGTCCGACATTTGGGCCGGTGCCATCTTGTCTCAAAGAAAGTCACCTTTGGCAAGACTACATCACTGTGCATTTTTTTCAAAAAATTTTTGTCTGCTGAGCGGAATTATGACGTGGGGAACGGGGAACTTCTGGCAATCAAGCTTGCTCTTGAAGAATGGAGGCACCTCTTGGAGGGTACAAAGAATCCTATTCCCATCTTAACCGACCATAAGAATCTACTTTACATAGAAGGCGCTCGTCGCCTAGGTGCTCGACAAGCTCGCTGGTTGCTTTTCTTCTCCCCCTTCAACTACATCATCTCCTTTGTACCTGGTTCCAAAAACCTGAAGGTAGTTGCTCTTTCACATAGCCACAAGTGTAGAGATGCAGCGCACAGCAAAGAACTGGATCCACGGGACAGCAGCAGTATGATAAAAATAAAGTTCTTTATTGAGAAAACATGGTGCAGACAGGAATGGGTGCAGGAAAAAAGCCTCTGTCTCTAACTTTTCTCCACAGTCATTGATGTACAGAGGTTCATCAGAAAATTGTCTTTAAAAAAATGGTTTACAAGCAAAAATGATGCCACTGTTACCTTGTCTCCACCTGAGAGCCCCTGATGGATACAATGTTTCAAGAACACTTTTCCTTCAGAGAATACACTAGTATACAAGACTTAACAGATCTGCTTGCAGAACATGAGGAAGAACAAGTAGAGGATGTTACCACATTCCTAACACATAGCAAACATTCAGGTTTAAAAAACAAATCACTTTTTTTGTCCCACATACAATAAAGGACCATTTTTAGAAACATTTCAAAAATTAGTCGAACGTGACTTGCAAATATTAGCTAAGTGATACACCTTCTCCAGTATAAGACCTGACAACCTTACCAAAATAGAACGTAACACACTACATAAATTAAAAACAAATGATGAAATAATCATAAAAAACGCCGACAAAGGCGGAGCTATCGTAGTGATGTCGAAAGAACAATATCTTAAAGAAGCCATGAGGCAACTCAATGATAGGGTTTGTTACCTTAGATTGGAGAAGGATCCCACTACCATTTATCTGTCTGAAATTAACACCCTTATTGATCTAGGTAGAGAATTGCGGGTATTATCAACTCAGGAATGTCAGTATTTGAGTAATCGTTTTCCAACCATACCGATATTTCACCATCTCCCAAAGATCCACAAATCTCTGGATAATCCACCAGGGAGACCAATCATCTCCAGCATTGGATCTTTGAGAGATGGTATATCGAGATATGTGGATGTTTATTTACAACCTCTAGTGAGAGCACTCCCCTCCTATCTCAGAGACTCCACTCACTTACTCACTATGTTAAACAAAATCACTTGGTGTCACAATTATTTCTGGGTAACACTAGACGTGACATCACTATACACTATTATTAGTCACGAATTATGCATTCAAGCAGTCACTCACTTCCTTAACACTTCTAATTTACACACGCCTCAAATCACATTTTTATTAGATTGTATTATTTTTCTTCTACAACACAATTATTTTTTGTTTAATCACAATTTCTATCTTCAAAAACAAGGCACGACAATGGGGACTTCTTTTGCACCCTCTTATGCAAACTTATACATGGGATTTTGGGAAAATATTCACATTTTTGGTGTCACTAATCCCTTCCGCAACAATATTATTTTTTATCGTCGGTACATTGACGACCTCATTCTGATATGGAGGGGAGATTGCTCTACACTACAGGAATGTATTACTTATCTTAACAATAATTCGTTTAATTTAAAATTTACTTCATTAATACACATCAATCATATTAATTATCTAGATATCAATTTATATATAGACACTAATTGCAGAATCCAGACAAACCTGTTTCGTAAACCTAATGCCCGCAATTCTCTCCTAAGTGCTAATAGTAGCCATCCGAAACCACTACTACGTGGTATTCCAATCGGACAATATCTCCGACTAAGAAGGATTTGTTCTACTGAGGAATCCTTTTTGGAAGAATCTGAGATATTAAATGAGAGATTTAGAAATCGAGGCTACCCTGAGGTGGATATTCAATGGGCATTTGAAAAAGCTCTAAATACAGAGCGAGAACAATTACTAATCAATTCCACAGATAAATACAAAAACAGGAGATTAAGGGAACAAGGTTCAGAAACACCACTCTTTATTACAACGTATAGTAACCAGGCAAAACTTATCAAACAACTTGTAGAAAAACATTGGAGGGTTTTACAACTAGATAAAGATCTTAATAAAATTGTATCCAATACCCCCAAGTTCGTTTACAAAAAAGCCAAAACTATTGGATATCACTTATCACCAAGTTTATTTGCTTTAGATTCTAGAAATAGGAAACTTCCTAAAGGGTTCCATAAATGTGGGAATTGCTCGTATTGCAAGTATGTCACTCCATTGTCAGAAATCATTAATAAACATACAGGTCAGAAATACAGAATGAATCATTTCATGACATGTAACACAAACTATGTAGTATACAAAATAAATTGTGCATGTGGGAAAATGTACATCGGAAGGACAATTCGTCCGTTAAAAATTAGAATCTCAGAACACCTACGTTCTATTAAAAAGAATGATCTAGATTTACCGGTAGCTAAACATTTTCATGACTGTTCACATCGTTCTTTAGAAACATTCACATTCAATGCCTTGGAACATATCCCCAAACACATCAGGGGAGGTAACAGAGAATTGATTTTGAATCAAAGAGAAATGTTTTGGATTTATACCCTCGGGTCATTAACACCCGGGGGTATAAATACCGATTGGGAACTGAAACATTTTTTACAATAAAAGTCATAACTGTTATAACAATTATATATTATTTTGTTTAATCAACTGGTTTAGATTTAAATTGTTATCCTCTCTCTTATTACATTATATTCAGTTATCTCTTTGTACTTCCTTGAATCTGAATAGTATTATTCATTCTCTTGATCTTGCTCCAATATAGTTCTTTACTATACAAACTGTTGTGCTTATTAATTAACAATATATGCTGAGGTCCTCTGATTTGGTATTATACTGTACATGTTACAATTGTTTTTAATATATCTTGCCTTATGAAGGTCAAATGACCATTTAGCAAGATATTTACTCTCCCTCATTTGACTATCTATTTTTTCTCCTCCCTAGATTATCTCAGGGTCTGTGTACAGGTCACTATGACTACCTAGACAGCATGTAAACAAATAGCTGTCGTGCACATAATAGCGATACGTCACTTCCGGTTTGGTAATGCGGCCACATCATATCCGGTTTGACTCTAACCTCGATTGCTATTTGCCTTGTCAGTCTCCCCACGAGGTCAGATGACGTGTATACCAAGGCAAAGACAACCGGTAAACAACAGTGACTCGCGCATTGCGACACGTCACTTCCGGTTTACCGAGATAGCCGCGTCACTTCCGGTTCATGAATTTTCACGGAGGTTCCAAATTTAGCAAATTGGGACCACTATAAGAGGGCTAGTATGGCACCTAACTGTACTCTCCGACGAAGCGCCACACAGGCATGAAACGCGTTAGAGACAGAGGCTTTTTTCTTGCACCCATTCCTGTCTGCACCATGTTTTTTCAATAAAGAACTTTATTTTTATCATACTGCTGCTGTCCCGTGGATCCAGTTCTTTGCTGTGCGCTGCATCTCTACACTTGTGGCTACCTGAATCATCTCAACTGGCAGAATCACGCATTCCAGAAGGCACAATGGGCAAGGTCACGTGAGTTTGTACCTTAGACAGTACTTACTGTAGAGGTATTTTATTGGTGTTTTAACAAGTTGTCAGTACCAGTCCACATTGGCAGTGAGGGGGTGGGGCTCATATATCTCCATTACCCACACTCACCAGGACATTTATTCAGGTGTCAGACACATATACTCACCCATATATACCTCACTCATTCATATACCTTAAACCCAGCCTATTACCTTCAATCAAGAAATTATTGTTTATTACATATCTTGTCACTTGAGCACTATATTTAAACAATGTTCTTCTACCTAGTTGCTCTTTCACATCAGTTCCTAGCCGAATCTAAGTATGAGGATCAGCTGGAGACAGTGCTCCCTTCCAAATATATTATCTCCTCCAACTCCTTTGATGTTATGGACGACATCCATCTGGACCAATCTCATGTTCCAGACGAAATACAGCAAAAATGTTCCAGAGGGTCTCAATGTCCTGGAGAGCCGCCTTTTCCCTGCACTTTTATACCAAAGGAGGATCCTTGAGTGGTGTAATTCCTCTAAATCTTTCAAACCGGCTTGGAAACGCCCGGAGGTCGCTTCTGAAGGGAGGGGTACTGTGAGGCTCAGGGAGCCACGCCACCATCAGCTTGCTCCTCACTCACCACAATCCCTACATGGTCCTCTGCGCCGCCCGCTCCCACCTCCAGCAACGCCAGGCAATCACCACGTTTCTGGTGCACGTGCGGACACCAGTGCCAACACTAAATAAACTCTCCTTGTGCCAACCTTGGGTGCGCGCAGCGCGCATGGTCACGTGCTCTGCACACACGGGCTTCTTCTCTGCACTCTGAGTCACTCTCTCCACCTGAACTCTGTTCAACCACAGCCCTCGTTTTGCACACACCTCCACGCTGCAGGTTGTCATTGGACGCTCTCCCCTACTTATGCTTAGCTGCCCCACTAGCAAATTGGCTGAGCATAGAACAAGTTGCATTGTTCTTACCTCTTCTCTGCCTCCATAGTCTTGCCTAGTCTTGCTGTTCCTTATTCTGTGTACCGACCCGGCTTTAAACGACGATCCGCATATCTCCATTCCTGAGCTCGGCAATTGGATAATGACGACTCTACTCTCTCGAAACCTGGACATGGCTAATAGTACATGCAATGTTCTGCACCTCTCCTACTCTGACCCCGGCAAGTTTATCAACCATCCGTACCTCTCCAACCCCTATCCAGCTACCTACAATTAATCTACACTCTAGATGCACCTTTGTGGCTGCGGGTGGCGTTATATCCTTTCCCACCTCAGCACCATGCTCCCGCCTTGTTTGTGATGAGCACAGCTTGACACTCCTATTGTTATCCCGATCCCGATCCAGCTCTTGTCGAATTGGTGTCGGCAAATACTCGCTTTGACCAGTGACCCGCCTGCTACCGGCTTTGAGCGTTAGTACTATTCAGGTGTTCACGCTCCTTTGCCAGGGAGAAAGTTATACCTCTGACCAGTTGCCAAAATCTACTGTTCTATTGCACTACAAAAAAAACTACTAGTTTCACGAAGCACTTACTAATATGAGTTACTGTATGATTTATAGATGTCCTGATAGAACTGGAACTAAAGGGGTTAGTAAACATATCTATACCAACTACAATAAATTAGACTCTATAGATAAGGATTCCCTAGATATCCCCTTCCCCCTCTCTACTCCCCCCCCTTTCCCTTTCTGTACGAAATTGGCATAAAGTTATCACTTCATAACATACGTTTTCAGAATCCAGACAAAAACTATATACAACTGCTTTATGGTAGAAAACATACAGCTGTCTTATTGAGTAGTACTGGTTAATTAATATGTCCTTGAATGGTTTTACAGTCAGATGAGACAAAAGAGTATTTGCAAGAAAAACAGGTGAGCATTTTAAAACACCTAGTTAACATGAGGTATCAGGATAAGTACTATTTGGACTAAGGTTTATTAAAATACCAACAATATAATACCTGCCAATTAACTGTACTGTAGGTTAGCTGTGTAATAATAATCCAGACATTGTATTCTGATAAACTGATCTGTTAGTAACTTTGGCATAATAGAGTAAGACCTGAAGATTGACCTGCATTATTATCACACTTTTTTTCTGGAGTTTGTTGACAGGTACTGCATGTTATAATACAAGGCCATTTCTTATAAAACAGAATTACTGTAACTCTAGCTGTAACTACATTACAAGACATAAACCTGTGAATCCAAAGCAGCTAATTATAAAAAATGAAAAAGAAAATATTTTGTTTTCTGATAACATAAGAGACATTAAGTACTTGTTATTAAGCCAATTATCACCTACAGAAATCAAAGCGTTAGTACTTGATTGACGATGGCAGCTGTGGCAACAATAAGAACAGTTTAGATACATTGAGTGGAAGGAAGTTATTATTATGCTACAAATAAAATACATTTCAACGTTTTTAATTAGATACATTATGAGTACAACATTCTTGTACCTGTACTAGTCATGGAATAATGTAGATTAATCATAAACTGAGATACCTTAGATGAAATACTG
Source organism: Ascaphus truei (assembly GCF_040206685.1). Lineage (NCBI taxonomy): Eukaryota > Metazoa > Chordata > Amphibia > Anura > Ascaphidae > Ascaphus > Ascaphus truei. The sequence goes on from NC_134483.1 coordinate 213,043,726, forward strand.
TAGTATGTGTATAGATTTTTGAAAACTCACATGACTGTTCTTCATGTGTACTATCAAAATACACATTAACAAAGACTGTTACTATGAGTGGGACACATTTACAAATTATGGAACATAGAACTGCTATTGTAAAAACAAATACCTAAGAGAAAAAACACACTTAGAATATTAATAAATATTGTATATGGATTTACAAGGCACAATGAACTCTCTCTCTCTCTCTCCATATTTAATCAGAGGAATACAGTATGTGTTATTTCTTCTTCACAATTTAAAAAGTCTTCTTTCTTGCCCCTTCAATTGAGCAGATCACATCCTGAGCTCCATAGAAACGCAGAACGCAATGTAAACTGCAAAAAAAAAAAATCCTCAGGCATTATGTATTCACTACCTCATTGGGCCTCTGGAATGTCAGTCCCCATTAGAGATGGGTGAATTTTTTTCTGAAACTTGAATCCACCATTTGTGCTGTGGATCAGTCTCAAAGGGGGATGGGGAGAGATGGAGACCGCCATAAGAATTATATTGACAAGTCTAAGACACCATGTAAAGAATGTGGTATTCTGGACAGGCACAACAGGATCAGAACCCACAATCTTTGCTATTCTGGGTTCTAGTATTGTGAGCTAAAACAGCAGTGGAAGCTCTACTGTCACAGCATACTTTTGAGCTCTAATTCTCACTGCTCACATTTGTAGCCACCTCCCCTGTGCTTCCTTTAAGCTGTTAAGTTAAGCAGACAACTTCCACTTCCTGGTTACCTGTTTAATGTTCTTTGTGCACATTGGGGCTGACACCAATACCCCCTTCCTTACAAGTGCATTAGATTTGTCAGTATAGGTTTTATGGAAATCCTTCTATGAAGTGTGTGGTTAAATATACTTATTGAGCACAGGTGTCTATCCATATGTTATTTGGAGGGAGGTTTAAGGGGATATATATAGTGCTTGTGACTCTCTCAACGACATATTTTAGCATCTGGATGAAATGAATGTTTCCACAGAAATAGAGATCCACGGTATTAACTACTGCCATTTTCTCAATGAGTTTAATAAATCCACATGATCCAGTGTGGGAAGTCCACCCCTTGTATGCCATGAGGGTTAATAAAACCATGCAATGCCAAACTAGCCTTTTTTGGAATGCAAGGGATCATTGATTAGATGGGTGAATGTATCAAAATGTGGCAAACAAATATTTCAGGAATGCTCTTTTTTATGCACAGGTATCTGTCACTCTGTTGTTTAAAGAGGTGTTTGGGTTGGTATATATAGCAATTGCGACTCTAATAAAATAGGATCTCTCTACGTCTCTCTCTCACATTTGCACACCATTTTAAAAGATTTTTTTAAGTTAGACGAATATTCATATTTGAGAAATAAAAGCCATATTTGTGAATCTCTAGTACGTATACTGTTAGGGTGTTGGGTTTATATTAAACCCATAGTAGACCTTTGGGGTCAATTACTTATGGGTTAAACCTTCTAGCTGCAAATGTCCAGCAACTAAAATGGTAAGTATCTTGGGAATCAGATATATACTGTATTATTGAAATTCTGCTACTTTAAATGTTTAGATACAGTAATATATTTTTTTTATCATCTAATCCTGGTTGGCTTTTGTTATCTTGACTGTATATAGTGGTCATTATATGACTGCAGATGTATGTTGGCAGGTATAAAAGTTGTGAATAGAATGTGAATACATAATTTTGTGCTTAACTGGGTCATTTGTATGCAACCAGATACAAAATGTTGCTGATGTATCTCCACACTTAAAGTATATTTTAACTATCTGACCACTGGAGATATGTTTTTAGTTAATTCTTCATTATTAAATATGGCAATCATTTTTCTTATATGTATTGAACTTTATTGAATCTCCCCCTAGAAAGCTCTGCTATTCCCCTACAACATACATCTGGTTCTATCTTTAGCTAAAGTAGCCAACCACTTATTTGTTAGCATCATATAACAATTCTCAAAATGTTACAGGTATATGATTATTCAGGGAGATGTTTTTTTTTAACACATTAAACAGACTAAATACAGATGTACAGTAGCAGCTGTTATTGTACTAGTCAATGCATTTATAGAACATTAAAAAAGTGCTTTTCCCTTTATCTTTCGAAGCACTTAACGACTTTTTCAATGGGGCAGCTTGATGCATCTTTCCCTAAATATAAATCACTGAAGTAAAAATTCAGAACAAAGACTATAAAGAGCACACTAATCAAAATACATAATTCAACTAAAATAAAAATATATACAGACAACATTATATTATGCAACATGTTCTATATACAGTATAATAAGAAATGTAAGTTGATATTATGTAGTCACCAAGTGATATGGAAGATAAATATCCCATATATCAAACAAAATAGGCACTATAATAAAATTAACAAAATGTATATACTATACAATATACTACTAGTTGGTATATATCCCTCTTTACGGAAATTTCAATGTAAGGAATGTTCCACACTCAATATAGTCACCAAACTTACTAAAGTGTATAAAGTGAATTACAAAAATGCTTATAACAAATGAATACTGGTGTGACCAGGTCCCCCCTGGATCCCCCTTCATCCCCTTACCTTCTGCTATGGCTTCGCCTGTCAGCGGGGGGTGGGGAGAGTGCGGGGAGGTCTGTGGGCAGTTGGAGTGGTGACAGAGTCGCCGGTGGCACCCATAGCAGGGTGCCTCCATTTTGTTTATCCTCGCACATGCGCAGTGTAGTCGCACATGCTCAGAGAATCCCCTAGTCCGGGAGCCATGTTGGGGTTGGCACCAGCGCAAGAGACACTTTGCGCATCTGCAGCAGGACCCTTTGGAGCGGTGGCCAATAGGGGAAAGGCTCAAGACAGGGACTACATGTCCCATTAGCCTCAGGAATTGGCGTCACATGCTGCAGCTTAGCCAAAAGGGTGGCTGCATTTGTAGTTAAGCCAGTTAAGGCAGTTATACAGTGGGGAAGTTAGGCAGTTAGTGAGTGAGTCAGTGGTAGCTGGAACAACAGAAGGGTAGTGTGTGTGTGTGTGTGTGTGTGTGTGTGTGTGTGTGTGTGTGTGTGTGTGTGTGTGTGTGTGTGTGTGTGTGTGTCGTCAGTGATCCACTGCATTAGGCTAGAGACCCCCTTAGGCTCCAGCTAGGTCCACACTCGCCTCAGCTTGCGGTTGTTGCAGAGAGAGGCCCATACATTGGGACTCTGCCCTGTAGTACCAGAGTGAGGGACACCGCCAGGATGCCGCTGCATTCTGATCTCAGGTGATTTGGCCCAGACACCTGCAACAAAGAACAATCTCATACGGTGGTACAATCCATGTGGGATCCACCCCACATAGAGGAGGCTTCGCGGTTGCTGTCACTGGATCCGTGGATCCCATCAGCATCATTGCACGCCCGAGTGTGGACACACCCGGCAGGTACCCAACAAAGTGCACCAACCATACACAGGCTAGTGGGGGGCAGAGCTGTCTCACACACTTGGGTGGGTGATTGATCTGGTGGACACTGGGAGGGTCCGGTGCCTGGAGCACCTTAGTAAACTCCACTGGGGTGTTGTCACTGGTCCTGCAAGGCCTGCGAGTGGGTATCACCTTTATTATTGGTTCTCTGATGAGTACAGTAAACTGTTATTGTTTTACCCATGTGTATTCTTTATTGTCCTATAACGGGGTCATTCCACATAGTAGAATCCCACTTTAGGTGGAGGCGCTACCGAGCATCAGCTCAGGTGCACCCCGGGTTCCCATTGGCAGAGGCTTAGGCTGAGTCCATAGAGATTCCAGCCATGTGGAGGCGCGCGGAGGTTGAAGGAAAGTGGGTGCTTTCCCTGGCCTTACTACGTGTGCTATCTGGGGGCGTGTCTGGGGGCGGCCAGTGATGTCATGGAGCTGGTTTGCCCTCATTGGGCGAACCGCTCACGTGACCGGCCCTCTGCTCCCGTGAGCGCTTAAACTAAAAAAAATTGTCGGCTACACCTCCGCACGCCTGCGCGAGCCCCTGCTAAAGCTGCTCTCATTGCGGCTGCAGGGGCTCACTGGAAAGCATGAGCGCAGCTCAGCGCGGCTCAGCGTGGCTCATCGTCTAAGCGCTGACCATGCCCGCGGCCTTAGGTTTCCTTTGAGCCACAGGTATTGCATCACACATAATGTAGCCACACATCTCCCAGGGGTCTGAAGGGGGGGGGGGGAATTGTGTTACACTGGAATATAGTCACCTCCACTCTGAGCTAGGACTGCAGTGCAAGGAAGATGGATCCATGCATATTACTTGACTAACACATACTGTAGAGATTATTATTATTATTAGGATTATAAACAAGAGCCGACATCACATATTGTAGTTCCTACACTAAACATTATCACAGGTAATTTATTCTGATGCACATCAAAAAAAAACTCGGAAGAGGTAAAGAGTTTAGTTTAGAGAAATCCAAATTAGGGTGAGCATCAGTGCCACCCATTCAAACCAGGTGATCAATTTATTATGTAGCGTGAAACATAGGATCTCGCAAAGAAAATACAGTAAAAAGATCATGTGGATACACACAATAAACTGAAGTTAGAGTCCATGAAATGGCAGCACATTTCATTCTTCTTACGAGAGCTTCCTCCCAGACAGTGGATCAATTCTGGCTCATTCACTAGCTTTAAATAGACCTCAACCAAATGTACAAATGTAACTAACCTTAATGTCTCTGGTGCCGCTGACACACGCAGTGACACGACTGCGGTGGTCACGGCACCAGATTATTAGCGCTGTGGTATTCAGAAGCATGAACCCATCGCTTTGCGGTCTTGGAAACTCTGTCTCCTGCACTTTTGCTTAGAGTCTAGTTACATGTGAATTTACAAAAACATAAGCAATAGAGAATAACAACAAAAATGATGATAACATTGAAAAAAGCATTTTCTTGTTCATACCGAGTGGGAAGTCATGCTCTTTATCCATTTTGTTTCCATTTGCATCAATTTATTGTTTAAGTCACATTTTCACTTTCATATGGTTGAATCGTTGATCACAATAAATGTAACAGCTGATGGTGAACTATTGAGATTAAGATGAAAATGTTTCCAATTGGACTGTCCAAATATGTTAATAATATTTATATCTAATGAGTCATTCAGGTACAGTATTTGACTTTTGAAATCACCATTAGTCTTCACTATATGCAGTTTGTTGTAAGTAGATAAACCACTCACTCGATTTTGCAATGAAATTAATAAAAGTTCTACTCTAACAACTCCTATTAATTTGGCTATGCTAAAGCCTACACGGTCGGTTAACAGAACTGTTAGCTTTGCAATTACCGCAAGGAAATTATCCAATTAATTTCTGTGTCAAGTTAGAGAATTGTGAATAAACAAAATTACTTCTAACTAAACAATCTTTTTTAATTAGGTGCCATACTAGATGTCCTTTGCGGAAAAGATAAAATTATACATTTAAAATCCTGCAGTAGAACACCCACAAGGTGTTTTGCAGTTTTTGTGAAGTTTTTTCCAATAAATTCTATAATCGACAACAAAATAAATTAAATTCATTTGACCATGCTTAAATGATTGATTAGATAACAAATCAGTTATTTGGGGGGGTTTAGCTCCCAGTAAGCCACAGTAATATAGCTCTGTAGCCCCGGTAAGAAATGGGAGCTATGGGCTCTATGCACAAAGCGCCGAAAAGTTTTTTTTCGCCACAAAATGCCTTTGGTATTCAGTAATTCGGTGCTTATCAGTGCTGTTCGGCACTCTCGAAAATACATTTTATCGGCAATTTGTCCCGCCAACACAAAGTTGGCGGCTTGGTGGGGAGAAGGATCGCCAAGGTTGGCGGGACAGCACTTAGAAAAAATAACTCATCTCAACATCTATGGAGGCAATGGAGCGGACACTTATAACTTTATAGGATATTTAACGTAGTATTGCTCCAATTAAAACTGTACTTGGCATTACAGTGTCGATGTTATTCACTTCATCGTGTCCCCGCTTACATTCATTATTGGCAGAACATCTTACTTGTCAATGTTATAATGTTTTGCGTCTCACATGACTGTTTGTGTTATGCCGTGTCAAGGGATAGTGCTATAGTAAACTCATAAAGGAACAGTACACATCATCAGAAACATGTTACTGAAGTGTCATTGTTTAGAATTCATGTTGTCAAGCATTTGACACATAGCACCGATCATGTGTTTATTCATGTTGTTAAACATTATATAATGTTTGTAATGTTTAACGCATGATCCAACTAACATATATCTGTTATTCGTAATGTTGACATGTATTTTTTTTACATTCCTCTTTTTATGACGTCTTCAATAGCACAATCAATAACATTGCATGATTAAATTTGACACATTGCAGTGCCATCATTTCATGTTAAGTGCTACACAGATGTATAATAGGACATAATATTACGAATATTTATACATAATCAATTGCTAATGTCCACTGCTTTTGAATGATGCATATGCACATTCTAATTAGTTTATATGAACTTGTTACAATAGCATGCAAACTGCAACATGTTGAAACGTTGTTTGTAAACGTTTATTTCAAGGTATAATACAAATGACATTACTGAGTGTTGCGTAAAAAAGTGGTATGTGCATTTAACATTACATAAGGACTTAGGGAAAAGTAGTATTATAAAGCTTAACGTCACATCATAGTCTAATTTGAACACATGCCTGATGAACACACACAATGAATCCGTATTATTTGTAATGTATACACTTTGCGAGTTCACAAGTATTATTATTAAAAGTGCTATATGTTTATTTGACAGCTTGCACGTAATTAAGTCACGTGACATCATCACATTTAAACAATGCCAATTACCTGCGGCTTGACAGCTACAGACCAGAAGATGATACGCTTGTTCATGAGAAGGCGCATAATTCTATTGGAGGAGAGGATAGCAGAGGGGGAGGATGTCACAGGGCCAGGAGAGGACAGAGACAGGGACAGAGACAGGCACAGGGACAGGGGACCGGAGTGGAGAGGGAGAGGGAGAGGACAAGGAGACGGGAGGAGAAGAGAGAGGAGAGAAGTGGTGCCTCGTCCACATGTGTACAGGGAGCATACCATTTTAGATGGGATGACTGAGGAGGAGATCATCAGTTGTTATCGTTTGAGTTCAGCAGCAATCTTATCTCTTTATCAAGAGATACGCGTAGATGTAGAGAGTGTAACAGCCAGAGGTCGTGCAGTCCCTGAGCTTGTTAAAATGCTGTGCTCATTACATTATCTTGCTTCCGTGTCATTTCAGACAACTGTGGGCATAGTGGGCGGGGTCTCGCAATCGGCATTGTTGCGGCCTTTACCCAGTTTCTCTTTGCACTCAAAAGACGCGCTAGGAATTATATTCATTTTCCTACAGAGCACACAGAGTGGCTGGAAGTGAGAAATGTCTTTTATACCATAGCCGGGATACCATGTGTGATGGGTGCAATCGACTGCACCCATGTTGCCTTGATCCCGCCTAGTCAGAGTGAGCATGCTTACCGCAATCGTAAGCACTACCATTCCCTGAATGTACAGGTGGTATGCGATGCCACGATGAAGATTATGCATGTGGTAGCCAAATTCCCTGGTTCCAGTCACGATTCCTCTATCCTGAGAAACTCATCAGTTTTCCATGCTTTTGAACAAGGCTATTTTGGAGCTGGTTGGCTGGTGGGTGAGTACATATTATTAAGTGTTAACAAACTACAATTGTGTTTTTGTTAAATGTGGCATGAAAGAATGTTTACACATTGTGTACTGTTTCTGCACGATGGATTATAGGTGACTCAGGATACAGAATTCGGCCTTGGCTTCTGACACCGGTGCCTAACCCGCAATCTGAAGCCGAGGACCGCTATAATGTAGCCCACATAGCGACACGATCGGTCATTGAGCGGACTTTTTGCCTCCTAAAAACCCGCTTCAGGTGCTTAGATAGAACTGGCGGGGCACTACAATATAAGCCCGAGAAAGTGTCTGATATAGTTATAGCTTGCTGCATTCTGTACAATCTCGCACTCCGGCATAATATGTCTAGCGAAATACGTCAGGACTTGGAGGAGGAGCATCCCGTCAATGTAGCAGCTGACAGTGAGCAAACTGCCTGTGGTGTTGAGACACGTCGTAATGTGATCAACACATATTTTACATGTAAGCAACTACCTATATGTTCATAGTACTAAATACAGTAGAGGCAACGCTTATTCTAACATTTGCCTTAAACTAGCCGGGTTACATTCAGGGTATGTGCTGGGTATGTTCTGGGCTAGTTTGAGGCACATTTAAGGCATTTCTGCATTGACTAACGACCCATAGGATTAACACAGCAGGGATCCCTGGCAGTCCAATTCAGTTTGAATGGGACTGCCAGGGACCCCCGCTGTTAATCTGATAGGCCATTAATCAATGCAAAAATGCTGGGGCTAGTTTAAGGAAATGTATTCAGAATGTACCTGGGTGTACCTGGGTCTTTTGGGGAATTGCCACTGGTTTTTGTTAGAATAATCGCTGCCTCTACTGTATATGTATTCATTCATGTTTCTGAAAAATACATGTCTCCAAATATCATTCACATAGGAAACGGATGCATCTCCTACTCGCACCTTCCTCTTCTCGGCTGTGTGGACAATTACATGTGACACCGGTATGTGATTCTTAAACAGGTTGGATACATATTGTAACCACTAAACAGTTGTGTGTTCACCTCAGCCAAAAATGGCTCGCATATATATTGTCTGTCATAAGGTTTGTGGTTTAAGCATGAACCACCTTTACAATATGTTGCTAACCAATACTTACTGCTATATTTGTAGATAGAAATGTTCACTTGGAGTGTCACATGTGTGTGACAATGATGTGTAGCATATTGTTTATTTGAGATCATATTGTTCAGATATGTTGTTGTTTTTTATATCACATTGTTAAGTATCACATATGTTGTTCAATAAGCTGAATTAACATGTGATTTAAAGAAAATATCTTTTAATTCTCCATGTTATTTTTCACTCAGATTACTCCAATGACTAGTCATTGCATTAATGAGATGTAACATATGGAATAAGAGGCTCAAACATGGCGACAGGTATTGTGATAGGATGTGTAACCATAAGTTGATGAAAATGTTGTGATCTTGGCAATATGTTCTTCGTTTATTGTGTCCGTGTGCTTGTTTTTACTTCAATGTTATTGGATACTGTGTTCAAATGTTATTAACTACATTACAGAACGTGTAATGATCATGAGTTTACAACATAACATCATGCACATGAGCGATGGTAACACTCAAAGCATGTTTTTATCCAATAAACAACGTGCTAAACTTCTTAACCATTGCAATTGATGTCATTAGTTCTTCTCTCTCTTCATCTTCATCTTCCTGAAGACCTTGTCACATGTATATGTAAATGTATATGTACATGTACATGTATATGTACAAATTAAAGATGTGTGTTGATTTGGCGTACATGTAAGTTTGTTTAAAATGATTGCAACATTCCAAATAATTGTATTCTCTCTTAACAAATGTGTATTGCTTCGTAAAAACAATGATAATCTTATCCACAACATGTTTATGTGATCAACTGTACTTATGAATGTTGATCCTCATCCTTTATAACAAGTGTAAACGTAGTAACATAAATGACTTACAAATGTTGTTACGCACACATGGCATCACATTGTAATGTGCTTGTGAATTTTGTTATCATTGTTGGTGTAATGCATGTATTTGTTAACGGAACCATATTTGCATACATTATTGAGTTAAAACATTGTACCCTTCATGTAGCTCTGTATGTGTTTAACGTGTAGTAATAGCACTCAAATATTGTAACGGTTTGTCACATAAAACTCAAATGTTAAAGTGTTATTCATGAATACATAACATTAATGACCTAATGCATGTTATGTGTACACAACAATGTACTGTATGTCAATATATTTAAATTTCTGAACATTTTTAACAAATGAAGATAACTATTGTTATTGTGTACTTAGAAATCTAGAATGTCTAACATGTTCTAAATTTTATGTATATGATTTGACATTTACCATAACAGATTAAAATATATAGTAAATAATTGTGTTATAATAGTGATTATGTTGCTTTCACATATCACATGACATTACAATACGTATTATGTTATGAAATATTAAAGACATATGTAAATGTACTGATATTGTTTATTGTGAATCAAAATTGTAATCTACATTTAGTGCTGACTTAACAAATACACCCAAGGCTACTTCAAATTTTTATTCATAATCAGCGCAAAACTCGTCTAAAGCATTGATACAGATTTATTATCATTGATTGTGTACCCGCGTCACACTGAGGTAATATGTTCTTTGTTCCATCTCTAATCATACATTTGTCCCATGTATTCATAACCGACATCTGTGAAATAAAGCAAACACATTCGTTTTTAACATTGCACATTGATGTATGTTTCATCATCATAACGCTTAACACATATTATTATGATTGTCGAGATTAACAATTATGTGACATATATGTTGAAACAGCAATGATAAATCTAAACCGACAGAAGATTTTAATGTATAAAATGACGTTGTTCGCAGTACTACTGATATGTGACTTCCGGGTCCTGAATACATTATAATGTGTGCGCACAACGTGTGTTGCGCGCGCACCTCAGTAATGTGTTGACTAAGTATTAGCGCATGCGCAAGACGATGTGTAAGCTGTGCGTACAAGACATGTTCCTCCATGCTGATGCTGCTGCTAGCAGTAAGCATATGATCGCGTAATATACATATAAGGAGAAATAAACAAAAGCACTTATACAGACATACATATATTAACGTTGGCAAGTGACGTGTGTCCACGCACAAACGGGACGCTCACACAATGAGCGTAAACAAGATGCGTGAGGTCATGTTCACGCACCATGATAGTCGCGCAAACACACCTCCCACTGAATGACCATTGGCCTACAGCGCTCGGCACGCACCGCCCTACCATCGTGCGCGCTTGACACACTGCACTGACCGTAAGAATAAGCTACGGTGAAAGCCAATACTGTGACACGCACGCACGTCGGTGGTGGTGGGGGGGGGGGCTGTGCATCGGTAAACGTTGTCTGGAAGCATTGGGACATGATCACGTACCTACGTCACATGTCGGCGACACGTACATTGTTTTCATATGTTGAATTTTAACAATGAACTGTGTGTGTTACAGTTACTGTCACAGTTCGAATATTAGAATTTAACACACTTATAATGAGTTCATAATGACTCCGGCACGAATGTGTAGTCATGGATGTTCCTGTAGTAATATGTAATATGATTTTTTTGTTTTAAATTATGTATATATGTAAGCATGTAAGGTATTTTAGGCTTTATGCAGTAATTGTGTATATTATGCAGATGATGCTGTCATATTTTTAACATATATTATGAATGTTAAAGCATGTAACAAATTTTTCTTACCATTATTGTAGATATCCATTTGCTCATAAACATCGCTCCAGCAAGGTACAGCCACATCAGCTATGGTTGAGTAAATCGTGGTATCTTGATGAAGATACATCTCCGTGACAACGTCATATGGATCCGAAGTGGGTTGTTCAAACAAGACGGGTGGAGGTAGGTACAAAGCTTCGTTGTTTTCATCCACATACTTGTATTCTGGCTGTAAGTTAGGAAAACTACAGACAAAGTTATGTCCATCTTGCATCTGATCTTGTTGAAGGGACGGTGCAGGTATGTCAGCAGACGTCACAGCCTGTGACCGTTCAATGTTAGTGCTATTAGGCAAAAAAAGGCTATTTAGCAGAAGATATGTTCCCTGTTCAGTGTTAATTTTAAACGAGGGAGCAACATGCCAGCAGCTATATCTTTCTCCTTGTCTGTGAGGTACATGCTCAAAACATTCATTTGCGGATAATGTGAAACGGTCAGAAGTTTTCCAATTTCTTTGATTGGCTGCTTCTTTGAGAGAGAGAGATAGAGAGATAGAGAGAGAGAGAGAGATAGAGAGAGATAGACAGAGAGATATGCATACACACACACAGACATACCCTGTGTGAAAAACTTCATGTAAATATAGATGTGACCTGCATAACTGCAGGCCTTGATTGGCACAAATAGGCCTTTTTTTCACAATATCACCACATCTGCACAGCTGACTCAAGTATTTGTTCTGTATGATTGACCCACTACATTTTTCAGAGGTTTAGGGCTTGTAATTTCATGTACAAAAGGCCTGTTTGCACCCATCAAGGCATGGAGCTGTGCAGGCCTCATACATACAGCGAGAGACAGTGTATGTAAGTATCTCTGAGGCCTGCAGAACACCAGGCCTTGATGGCTGGTAACAGGCATTGCTTTCCTCAAGTGGCAACTTCAACCCAGCTGGCACAATTATTGGCTCATGGATAGTGAGCAAATAATTGAGCCAGCTGTGCTGAACTGTGGATATCATGAAAACAAGGCCTGTTTTCATGCATCAAGGCTTGGAGTTCTGCAGGCCTCAGAGGTACTTACATACACTGTCTCTCAGTATTTATCTATCTATATATCTATAGAGATGGAGAGGTCAGTATTGACACACACAGTGTGTGTGTGTGTGTGTGTGTGTATGTGTGTGTGTGTGTGTGTGTGTTTGTGTGTGTGTATATATATATATATATAGAGAGAGAGAGAGAGAGAGAGAGAGAGAGAGAGAGAGAGAGAGAGAGAGAGAGAGAGAGAAGAGAGAGAGAGAGAGAGAGAGAGAGAGAGAGAGAGAGAGAGAGTATACTGTATGTGTGTACATATAGAGATGTGTAGATATATATACATACACACACAGACAAATACTATATGGATCCACACTTACATACAGTATGAATGGTTCTTACAATATATTATACATGATAACATGTAAACATGATGAAGTGTGAATGAAGATTATGTGAAGTACATTTCTTCATATGCCCAATACACAATAACACATTACATGAAACAGTAGTTAATGTGAAATGGTCAAGGTCATAATGTTGTATATAAAACATACTCTCATAACATGACAGTAAACATGACAATACTCAAGGAGTTAAATGTTACACTTAACTTAACCTTAGTCAATGTCATATTACATGTAAATTGAAGTTTGGGCCTAGTGTGTTATCAGTAACAAACTGATTAATAATATGTTATGAAACATGCATCACATTAATCACTGAAAGAAAATTTGTAAACATTCATATCTGTGCAAGGACATACTACAATCTTTGAAACCATCTCTACATGATCAGACATACACTATGCATGAAAGAGTATGCATTAAACACCACAACATAACAAAATAGTTTAGTGAAGGTTATTATTTATTTATTTTGGACTTTTGAGTGCGAGTCACAGGCCTATTTGTTGGCTGTTGTGTTTTACTTCGCCCTGTGCCAAGTACTCTGGCCTTCACTGTAGCACTTGTTGTGGCCTGTGGCACTGGTTCAGGGGCAGTGGTTGCCTGTGGCACTGGTTCAGGGGCAGTGGTGGGCTGTGGCAGTGGTTCAGGGGCAGTGGTTGCCTGTGGCAGTGGTTCAGGGGCAGTGGTTGCCTGTGGCACTGGTTCAGGGGCAGTGGTGGCCTGTGGCAGTGGTTCAGGGGCAGTGGTGGGCTGTGGCACTGGTTCAGGGGCAGTGGTTGCCTGTGGCACTGGTTCAGGGGCACTTAAGATACATTGCAACAGTGGTGGAGAACTTTCTTGTGTGTATGTTTTTGTTTTCTTCCAAAAGCTGGTGATTTGTAATTGTTGCCCAATCTTTCTTTTGCGTGTCTCATTTGCAGGTGTTGGTGAAATATTTGTCAATGATGATGAAGACGGTTGGCTGTTGACAGGGACCTGCACAGAAGTGACATCAAGTGTACCAGAAACATCCTGAAGTGGTGAATGATGTACTGATGGGTCTGGAGAAAAAAAGCCGCCACGTAAATATCCATCCTCTGATGGGTTATACTGGAATTCCTGCTCTCTTGCTGTACTCCTAAATTGATTGGCTTGGCTTACATTCAGAACTAGTGCTTGTAACGTGTGGTTCAGATTTTGTAGTTCTTTAGGCACTTGTATGATGACATTTTTAATTTGTGTCATTTCAGATATCATCCTTTCATGCATCCTTTCATGCAGTGGCATCATCCGTTCATGGATTGCCATCATTTCTGAATGGCGACAATTTTCTTCACCCAAGATTCGTTCTTCAGAAGCTGCAATTGCTGAGAAAGTGTCATGAGCAGGAGGACTTGAATGCTGTGTTAATCCAGGAGTGTCAACAACTTCATGGTCACTTGAGTCACTTTCTTCCGCTCGGAAACATCTGCTTCTAGAAATACAAACATAAATGAGCAACTCACATGGAACATACCTTTTTTTTTACGTATTAATGATAGTTGTTCTGATACTGGAACACATTAAATGATGGCATATTATGTTAAATTTATGTGCAATAAAAATGGAACAATTTTGGCCACAATTACGTGTCGAATCAGTGTGAATGATGAAGGAATGAAAGCTTGTTGTGACATCACACCTCTGAATTGGTACTTGAAAACACACACAATACATGTTGTGTAATGAAAATGTACATCTCCTGTGTCATTAACTATTAATAAGTTCATCACATGTGAAACTCACATGTTTTAAACAATGTAATTAGCCATAGCAGTGTACACATCATATGGTGTGTACGTCAAACACTCACCTTCCATTCTTGATGATGAAATAGATAATCCAGGTGAGGACACGTGTTCTGTCTGACTAGTCAAATCTGACACAGGAGCTGGCACAGGTGACACAGGAGCTGACACAGGAGCTGGCACAGGTGACACAGGAGCTGGCACAGGAGCTGGCGGAGGAAATATATATTTCATCTGTACATTATCCATATAGAACTAAATGTACATGTTAACATGATGAAGCTACATATTTTAGAACGCATACAACTTACTTACAACGTTAAAGCTGATCTGTATCAAGGTATGTGTCCTACTATTCAGTGGGGTGTTCTACATACTGCATATGTAATCCATTATTACAGGCCCAATAAGTGACATCACTGACATTAATTAAAACAATACTCTATGCTTACAAATCTGAACATAATAGTTGAACATTTAGTTGAACATTGTGATACTCATTAGTAATAAATATCGTAGAATGTAGGAGAAGCAGGGGTGTCGCGGAATGTGGGTGACACTCAGCACCAGATGCAGCGTGTCGCTCACAGATGCTACTGGTGTGAAAAGGTAGTGTATCAGTAACGTTACTATAATTTTTAGAAACAATAATTACTAAAGTACGTTGTAATATATAGTATAATGTTTGTTGTAACGATTGTTATAATTTGAAGTTCAAAAAAATGTCATGAACTTTGCTTGACATTGTCAGCTTATAGCAGCTGTCCACCCTCCCCCAAGACTTCACCCAACCATGACCCCAGGAGCTGTCTGGTTTCCAACAACAACCACCTCTGTTCACCTCGATGCTATGATTACATATATTTTGAAGTTGTTTTAACACCCATGTATATGAGCGAAATTATAATATAAAGTGATGTAAATTAACACAAGGTAATGATATATGGTACATGTTGGTATTTATGCTCACATGAGAGAACATGAACCACAAACACAGCATTAATTAACAATTAGTGAATGTGTGTGTGAAATTTCATTATGTTCGCCTTTCATTCGAGAATATTACAGGCAGGAATTTCATATGCATTAACGGGCTGTTTAGACGTATTACATAGATACACAAATATATAAATAGATTATAAAAAAATATATATGTACAGATACATCACAAATTCAATTATGTTGTTTCTAGCACATACACACTATGACCAAAAACACAGTGAGGACACGAATGATTTTATTTAACGATGACTGCGGGTGTGTTTAGTGGTTATGCATGTTAACCCTGTGTGTGATTGAAGATGTGACCATACTTGAAGCTTACACATATACGTGCAAGATGTTGAATGCTTTGTTGCATCAAAGATGCCAGTGTATGCTATTTTGATTATCATTACACATAATCCCTTCCTGCTGTTCAAGTGGTGTGTGCGCATTGAAATGCTGTAAGTCAGGATTGCACAGCCAATACATGCAAATGAACATACACATATAATATGTATGTATATAATATCAAGCTATATCTATAACTACACATATATATATATATATATATATATATATATATATATATATATATATATAACTACATATATATATGTATATATATATATATATATATATATATATATATATATATATATATATATATATATATATATATATATATGAAGTATCATCACCAAGATTATACATATCTATAATTATATATACAGAGAGAGAGGTTTTATATTACTAAAGGTATACTATTATGCAGGGAAACTTTATTAACATTTTGAGCCGACACGTGTAGTACAGTAAGATTTGTCACCTGCTGGGAATTCCTGTGTGTAAATTTCGATATTCCTGTCACCTGGCAAACCCTCCACGATGACCAGATGAAATTTTTCACGCATCTGCTCCTCCAATGGAGTTAACGTTAGAGCTGGTGCAGGCGGCCGCCTCCAGTGGCAGAAGCATGCATCCGTTGTGCTTGGATTTTTTTTTCAGATTTAACTTGATATCATCAAATCTCTTCCTACAATTCGTCTTGCTCCTGACACGATTCCCACACGCAGACACAGCCATTGTAATTTCGTCCCACATCTCGTTCTTCACAGCTGAACTTGTCTGTCCTTGAAATACATAACAATTATGTTTAATGAATATGTAATTGAATGACCAATACATACAAAAAGTGCAAACTGTTGAAAGAGATAGATAACATGCTGGTTTATTTAGAATATGTGTGGCACATGAGTATTACATTTATGTGGAGACATACAAAGCTAAGTAAGCTTGCGTGAATGTTGTATGAACCTAATAAATCCATTTATAAGGATTATTAGGTTCGTTGGAAACTATGAAGGATTGTGTGTGTAACAATGTACTATAATTTATAGATATTACATATTATTAGTTATCTTTTAACACATGTGACATCAGATAGAAGAAAAAGTTTTGGAACAATCAATGCAAAGATTGACTTACCTAATAAATGGCCATACAGATAGTCATAGCGCTCCAAAATACCGATGACAAGCACTTTATTTTCCTCGTCATTGAAACGAGGATTACGTGGCCGCTCCACACGTTTCTTCCGACCACGTCCAGCCACAGAGCTTGCCTGCTGCTGACTGGACTCTCCTTCTTCCAATGGAAGAGACTCCAAAAGCGCACTACCACCAAGCACCCCAACACCACCACCATCAGACACCCCACCACCACCACCAGACACCCCACCACCACCAACAGACACCCCACCACCACCAGCACTCACAGCAACATCACTCGCACTCACAGCAACATCACTCGCACTCACAGCAACAGCACTCAATTCCCAATCCCTCCAATCTTTGGAATATTTGGTGTTCTTGCTTAGCTTATCCCCGCTAGGTCCCGGTGTCATGACTCGTGACGGGGCAGGGCAGTGGCCGGGGCAATGGCGCTAGGGGTCGGGACTGGGGCATCTGCAATGTCCGTATCAATGACCAGCAAATGGGTAATGCAACGACCGATGGCCACTTTTCTGCTTGCCCTCTCCGGCAGTCACAGCAACACCACTCCCCTGACTCCCACGTTCACTCAGACGTGTACTCTCCCAACTAAGCGATTACTACTGCTGCGACACACTTTATTCGAGCAAATACCCAGTATGTACCTGGCAGATACCTGGAATGCGCCGCTCCTCACCTCTGACAAGCCCCGTTGCGTTTGCCTTCCCAGCCATGGTTCATGCCTGGCTGACGGGCGGCTGATCTGTTAAATGATAATGATTAGGATTTAATAGGCTGCAATGCTTCGCGTGTCTACCAAATGGCATAAATTCATGAATTGTAATGCATATATATATATATACTGTGCAGTATTGCAGCCAGCGGGAATAAAATGCTTCAATCCCTGCCTGGAAAATAACGCAATGCACTCGGGCAGAAAACAGTCACAAACCTCAATACACCCGAGTATACCCGAATTCGTGGGACTAGCCGAGCTCGAATAAAGTGTGTCGCCAGTGTATACCAAGACAAATTTCTCTAGCCAATTCCAATCTGGCTTTTGCCCCAAACACTCTACCGTAACTATCCTGCTAAAAGTTTGCAATGAAATCCAGTGTGGAATGGAATGTGGTCAAATCACTGGTGCAATATTCCTAGATTTTGCAAAGGCTTTGATACTGTTGATCATGCTATCCTACTTAACAAACTCCAGAGCCCTGGAATAGGGAAACATGCTTTAAACTGGTTTCAGTCCTACCTATCAGGTAGATCCCAACATGTGTTCATCTCAGGCTCTAACTCCAACCCCCTGGATATCCCCTGTGGCGTCCCGCAAGGCTCTTTTCTGGGGCCCCTACTCTTCTCAGTGTTCATTAATGATCTTCCCACAGCTTGTAAGGAAGCTTCAATACACATGTATGCAGATGACACAATCTTATATGCACACAGCCATAGCCTCTCCGACCTTGAACACGTACTTCAGTCTGACTTTTTGAGACTCAAAAACTGGATTTCCCTAAACAAACTGTTTTTAAACACTGACAAGACTGTAACAATGGTATTTGGGACCAAGACTAAATTTTTAAAGCTTCCAGCGATGGAGCTCCAGATTAGAACCAACACTAACACCACCCTAACTCCTGTTACTAGTTTTAAATACCTGGGCATGTGGTTGGACTCCCACTTAACATTCGGAATGCACATTGATACCCTGACAACCAAGACCTATGCCAAACTAGGGGTACTTTGCAGGAACAAATCCTCCCTAAGCCTCCTGGTTAGAAAGCGTATCGCACAGCAGATGTTAATGCCAGTTATTGACTATGGAGACATAGTATAAGGCTCGGCACCTCAAACCCACCGTAGCAAACTTGACACCCTCTACAATTCAATTTGTCGTTTTGTTCTCCAATGCAACTATAACACACATCACTGTGAAATGCTCAAAGAACTAGATTGGTCATCACTCGAGTCTAGGCGCAAAGTTCACCTTTCCTGTCTTGCCTTCAAATTCTTTATGGGCAAGCTACCCAGCTATCTGAACAAGCTCCTCACCCCTACCACATGCAGCACCTATCATCTGAGATCAGACTCCAAAAGACTGTTCATGGTCCCAAGACTCAACAAAGTATCCGGACGTTCCTCCTCTTACCGTGCACCCCAAAACTGGAACAACCTACCGAGACTTTCACATCCACCACCAGTTTAAGTTCTTTCAAATCTAAGGCTGTCACACATTTTAATCTGGTCTGTAACTGTTTCAGAAGCCCATAATATTTATTATCTTTAACTGTGCATGCAATGTCTTGTATATAATGTATACCCTATTCATTTATGTAACTATTTGTAACCATGTATTATTTGTCTTAACTCTGTTCCCAGGACATACTTTAAAACGAGAGGCAACTCTCAATGTATTACTTCCTGGTAAAATATTTTATAAGTAAATAAATAAATTATTATTATTTTTTTTTAGCATAAGTACATTTTTTATCATCATTTTTTTTATTATATATTTTTTGTTTACTTATATTTATTTCCTTTTTTATTGTGTAATATGTTGATTGTTCAATGTATATTATTGTTGTTGTTGTGTTGTTCCCACTACACATAAGGAGTTATATATGGTTATATACACATGACATTTTATATTTATTTGAGTTATGTGATAGAAAATAGTATACTATAGCTAAGATTAATTATAGATATAGGTTCCAATTTAATTGGTTTATTTTTTCATATTTGATGAATGTTAGATCGGTATTAGTAGGTTACTTTTCTGGTACTGTTAGTATTAGAAGTGATTAAATTAACTTAATTAATAAGTTGGGTTATTTTTAGTGTATGGTGTGAACAACACAAATATTGATGAATTATTGTGGAATTTTTTAAAATGTATTGATGTTTATTCAATCTTGTAAACCTCCGTTTTGTGGTGAATCAGGAATTATGGCATGAGAATAACTTTACATCACTCAGCCTATTTCATTGGCTGTCACTGACCAATCAAACAACCCCTGACGAAGTCACCCTTGTGTGACGAAACGCGTAGGGTTTGTGACGTCATCGCGCTTGGGTGTGTGTACACGGAGTCCTGGGCGTCCCTGTGATCCAGCTAGCTGCATTTTCAAGTGCTGTCAACTTTTCCATGCAGGAGCAGAGGACGTGGAGGCACTGATTGACTCAGTTTTTTGGCGCCAACTCATGACAGGAGCTGGTGGTGGCTACAAGCTGTGCAGATGTACCCTGCCTACCTGGGATCCCACTCTCCCTTGCAGATGACTACACATAGAGATTTCTCTCCCACGTATGGTTGCTTTTTTAATTCTGTAAGTGCATTTCCTTTGGGCTGCAGTTTTTTAAATAAATGTACTTTATTGTTTAAACAGTTACGTGCTATGGAGCTTGCGCTTCTGTTTGTTTTTTGTTCTTAGATTCGTAGTGGTTGGCTATACCACTTTTATCTGAAGCTGCAAAATGCTCCCTGGATCCTCAATTGGGACTCTTATCTCTCTGGATTTTTGTTTAAAGTGGAACATAATAATTATAATTTATATATTTTTCTATTAATATTATCACTTATATCCACCTGAGCGCTACATATTTTTGTGTTGTTTTCTGTCATATATATATATATATATATATATAGACCATACGATACCGGTTGCAACACGACATCAAGGGACAGCATGCAGGTAAGTAAATCAAAAATGTTCTACATTTGATAGAAGACACAAAAACCGACGTTTCGGTCCCCCCACTGGGGGACCGAAACGTCGGTTTTTGTGTCTTCTATCAAATATTGAACATTTTTGATTTACTTACCTGCGTGCTGTCCCTTGATGTCGTGTTGCAACCGGTATCGTATGGTCTGTTATTGTTTTATGGGATAAGCAACAAAAATTATTTACTTGCATATGGTGTGCCGGCTGTGCATTGGATTCTATATATATATATATATAAAGAAAAATTTCAGTAGCGCCACTTGTGAAACAAAGTGATATATAACAGTACAAATATTGTGTATAATATTAATAAGAATTATGATATAATTAACAATCTAACAATATTAAAAAACCATAATGGTGAAAAAAAGTGATAAAAGATAAAAAATTAAAAAACCGTGCCAATAATAATAATTACATATAACAAACAGGGAAAAACAACAGGGAAAAAAATTATACAATGTGGTTGCGGCCAGCAATATGTTGGTCGCACCACACGATCCCTTAGTACCCGCTTCCTCGAGCATAGGAGGAATGTGTTGCATGGTCTTAATACCCATAATCTTTCTAGACATTTAAAATGTTTTCACAATAGGAGTCCAAATTCCCTACTAATTATGGGTATTGAACACATTTCTGCCTCTGATAGAGGGGGGGATCGTTATAAAATGTTGTGTCGAAGGGAGACATATTGGATCCACCAGTTGGGAACTTTAACCCCTGGTGGACTCAATGATTGTCTAGAGACTAGTACTTTGGTGTAATCCCCAGTCCTGATTCATTGACTCTGCCATCCCTCTCCTCTGTTTTAGCATGTGTAGCCTTCTTTCCCTCCCCAAACACCTGTTTTCCTACCCTGGCCCCTTTCCCCCCCCCCACCCCCTCCTTTCCCCCCCTTCCCCCCCCCCCCTTTCCCTTTCCCCCCTTTTCCCTCCCCCCTTATTTTTCTTTTATTCTATTTTTCCATCTATTCACTCCTTCTTTAGTCCAGTGATGTTAGAATTGATTAGATTGTAATAGTTTTTGGACTTTGGATCTGGATTTTGATTGAATCATTTCTATTGATAGTAAATGGGGAAGACAATATTCCTTTCCCCTTCACTTATATTAGAGTTGGGGTATAAGAAATCATAATTTTATCCATATTGGTATTAGAATGGAATAAAATATGCTTCCCCTTATGATTACTGATTTCATCATCACACTCTGTATATACATAATTTTTCATGTATATTACACTGTATATTTAATGGAGTTTAATTGTGAATATTTCTATTTTTATGGTAATGATGAGAAACTTGGGTTATGTATATTATTGTATACATATAGATGTGTATTTAATATTGTTTTATATATACACTTTTAACATGAATTTGTGAATGTGTTATGATTTATTATAAATGAAGGTCTTTCTTTGTTCGTGCTTTATACGCATACAGTATGTGACATGTTTTATATGTGTCCATCTGCGGGCACTAGCATAAATATGTAAGTATGTAGTTTTATTGCTGTGAGTTCTTAAAATAAATTTTTATAGTTCATATATTTTGTGATTATTTTTAGTGTATTATTAAGGTTTATCCACTTTTGTTTGTGATGTGGTTCTATTTAGAGGAAATATGAATCCATTTTTTATACTTGCAGTTTATGCCAATGAATATATCATACTATGTGTAGCATTTGTTTTTGTGACAGGACTGATACGGTGGTTTCCATTGGCTCATCATTAGTGCCATGGTCTTTTGCATGGGCACTGATGATTGGCCGCTCGTTGCCCCGGCGCCACTCCACTTTGTATAGTTGAGCCTATAAATACCGAGCCCTCCCCCATGTTGGTATTCCCTTTGAAAAAGTCACTGTCGTGATGAAACGCGTCAGGGCACGCAACCACGGCATTACATCATCACGCAGTGTGTGCTTTACGGCCGGAGAGCGCATGGAGCTGATCTGAGGCTGAAAAAACTCCGAATCGCATTGATGCAAAGAGACACTGTTTCCAATAGTCCTAAAACTGCTGGAGGTGAACCGTAGGGACTATGGAACAACTGATGTGTTCCTGGTCGGTGTTGCCTTGCTGGTGGTGATTATATCACAATCTGCCTTTTTATCTTGTACTTTTGTGAGTGTCCTTAATCCCCTTGTCCTCTTTTTTATTGATTAAATGTACTGTTTTACACTATGGGACGTGCGCTCTCTGTTCTTCTCTCTCTATATATATATATGTGTATGTTTTGCCTTGTTAAAGGAACAGACGCAATAAAGCAAGTATTTAACTTCACCCTAATCTGTCTCCATTAAATTTACCTCTGCACACATCTCTTACAATCCTCTACCTGACATCCTTCTGTCCATAATACCGAGAGAAACCTGGAAAGAAACACTGCAGGGGACAACCACATTGATTTGCCCAACAGATCTTCCAGCATCATGTGCCTTACAAGCTTTATGTTGACACTTTGATGGCTCACGTGGTAAGAAGGCTATAACTAACAACTTGAAGGGTGCTATTTTAGATGCTCTTTGTAAGCAGGACAAATACACTGCTGCAGAATTGAGAACGTCAAAGACACAATAAATAACATGAGAGAGACTTTTAAAAAGATGTGCGCCAACTTCCCTATGTTCAGCTTGTGAACATGTTCATAGGACATACTTGAAAACGAGAGGTAACTCTCAATGTATTTCTTCCTAGTAAAACATTTTTATAAATAAATAAATGTTCGCAACATTGGTAAGATTTCAGCGAAAATGTTTTCAAACCTGTACACTCCTTTTTAGTTTTTCTACTTTCCACTGTAAGTTTAAGAACCCTGGTGGGGGGGGGGGGGGGGGGCTGTGCATCGGTAAACATTCAGGACGCATTGGGACATGATCACGTACCTACGTCACATGTCGGCGACACGTACATTGTTTTCATATGTTGAATTTTAACAATGAAGTGTGTGTGTGTGTGTTACAGTTACTGTCACAGTTCGAACATTAGAATTTAACACACTTATAATGAGTTCATAATGAGTCCGGCACCAATGTGTAGTCATGGATGTTGCTGAAGTAATATGTAATACGATTTTTTTGTTTTAAATTATGTATATATGTAAGCATGTAAGGTATTTTAGGCTTTATTCAGTAATTTGGCTACAACATTGTGTATATTATGCAGATGATGCTGTCATATTTTTAACATATATTATGAATGTAAAAGCATGTAACAAATTTTTCTTACCATTATTGTAGACATCCATTTGCTCATAAACATCGCTCCAGCAAGGTACAGCCACATCAGCTATGGTTGAGTCAATCGTGATATATTGATGAAGATACATCTCCGTGACAACGTCATATGGATCCAAAGTGGGTTGTATAAACAAGAAGGGTGGAGGTAGGTACAAAGCTTCGTTGTTTTCATCCACATACTTGTATTCTGGCTGTAAGTTAGGAAAACTACAGACAAAGTTATGTCCATCTTGCATCTGATCTTGTTGAAGGGACGGTGCAGGTATGTCAGCAGACGTCACAGCCTGTGACCGTTCAATGTTAGTGCTATTAGGCAAAAAAAGGCTATTTAGCAGAAGATATGTTCCATGTTCAGTGTTAATTTTAAACGAGGGAGCAACATGCCAGCAGCTATATCTTTCTCCTTGTCTGTGAGGTACATGCTCAAAACATTCATTTGCGGATAATGTGAAACGGTCAGAAGTTTTCCAATTTCTTTGATTGGCTGCTTCTTTGAAGTCAGGATAGGTTTCACTGATAAAGGCATAAATTTCACCGACTGTAGCTTTTTTATCTGGTTTTGACTCGATTGCAGCATAAATCATGAACTTGTAGGATTGCCGTGAATTGCTTTGCAATGTCGCTGAAACTGCCATGACTTCTTCTCCTTTCAAATGAACACTGTGGAAGTTCAACCCAGAAGCATATTAGATGAATGTGAGAATTGAAACATTGTTTCTTTGTTGTATTTTTCAAGGTTACAATACAAGCGAGCATTTCGACGGTTGGTTCTTCTCCCACCACAAAATAGTTGCAATAATTGGCTGAGATAATTTTTGGTCAGATCCACTGTTTTCACATGAAACAAAACTGGACATTTAGCCGATTCAATTATAAACAAGTTGCTTTATTTAATTACAATAACAATGTGGTATAAATTATAAACATTGATAAGAGGTCCATATTTCTACATAGACCAAACAACATTTAGATATACACATATTCTCTCTCTAAAGAGAGAGAGAGATAAAGAGAGAGAGAGAGAGAGAGAGAGAGAGAGAGATAGAGAGAGAGAGAGAGATAGAGAGATAGAGAGATAGAGAGATAGAGAGATAGAGAGATAGAGAGAGAGAGAGAGAGAGAGAGAGAGAGAGAGAGAGAGAGAGAGAGAGAGAGAGAGAGAGAGAGAGAGAGAGAGAGAGAGAGAGAGAGAGAGAGAGGGAGAGAGATATGCATACACACAAACTGACATTCCCTGTGTGAAAAACTTCATATAAATATAGATGTGACCTGCATAACTGCAGGCCTTGATTGGCACAAATAGGCCTTTTTTTCACAATATCACCACATCTGCACAGTTGACTCAAGTATTTGCTCTGTATGATTGACCCACTACATTTTTCAGAGGTTTAGGGCTTGTAATTTCATGTACAAAAGGCCTGTTTGCACCCATCAAGGCATGGAGCTGTGCAGGCCTCATACATACAGGCAGAGACAGTGTATGTAAGTATCTCTGAGGCCTGCAGAACACCAGGCCTTGATGGCTGGTAACAGGCATTGCTTTCCTCAAGTGGCAACTTCAACCCAGCTGGCACAATTATTGGCTCATGGATAGTGAGCAAATAATTGAGCCAGCTGTGCTGAACTGTGGATATCATGAAAACAAGGCCTGTTTTCATGCATCAATGCTTGGAGTTCTGCAGGCCTCAGAGGTACTTACATACACTGTCTCTCAGTATCTATCTATATATCTATAGAGATGGAGAGGTCAGTATTGACACACACAGTGTGTGTGTGTGTGTGTGTGTGTGTTTGTGTATATATATATATATATATATATATATATATATATATATATATATATATATATAGAGAGAGAGAGAGAGAGAGAGAGAGAGAGAGAGAGAGAGAGAGAGAGAGAGAGAGAGAGAGTATACTGTATGTGTGTACATATAGAGATGTGTAGATATATATACATACACATACAGACAGATACTATATGGATCCACACTTACATATGAATAGCTCTTACAATATATTATACATGATAACATGTAAATATGATGAAGTGTGAATGAAGATTATGTGAAGTACATTTCTTCATATGCCCAATACACAATAACACATTACATGAAACAGTAGTTAATGTGAAATGGTCAAGGTCATAATGTTGTATATAAAACATACTCTCATAACATGACAGTAAACATGACAATACTCAAGGAGTTAAATGTTACACTTAACTTAACCTTAGTCAATGTCATATTACATGTAAATTGAAGTTTGGGCCTAGTGTGTTATCAGTAACCAACTGATTAATAATATGTTATGAAACATGCATCACATTAATCACTGAATGAGCATTTGTAAACATTTATATCTGTACAAGGACATACTACAATCTTTGCAACCATCTCTACATGATCAGACATACACTATGCATGAAAGAATATGCATTAAACACCACAACATAACAAAATAGTTTAGTGAAGGTTATTATTTATTTTTTTGGGACTTTTGAGAGCGAGTCACAGGCCTATTTGTTGGCTGTTGTGTTTTTCTTCGCCCTGTGCCAAGTACTCTGGCCTTCACTGTAGCACTTGCTATGGCCTGTGTTACTGGTTCAGGGGCAGTGGTTGCCTGTGGCACTGGTTCAGGGGCAGTGGTTGCCTGTGGCACTGGTTCAGGGGCACTTAAGATACATTGCAACAGTGGTGGAGAACTTTCTTGTGTGTATGTTTTTGTTTTCTTCCAAAAGCTGGTGATTTGTAATTGTTGCCCAATCTTTCTTTTGCGTGTCTCATTTGCAGGTGTTGGTGAAATATTTGTCAATGATGATGAAGACGGTTGGTTGTTGACAGGGACCTGCACAGAAGTGACATCAAGTGTACCAGAAACATCCTGAAGTGGTGAATGATGTACTGATGGGTCTGGAGAAAAAAAGCAGCCACGTAAAGATCCATCCTCTGATGGGTTATACTGGAATGCCTGCTCTCTTGCTGTACTCCTAAATTGATTGGCTTGGTTTACATTCAGAACTAGTGCTTGTAACGTGTGGTTCAGATTTTGTAGTTCTTTAGGCACTTGTATGATGACATTTTTAATTTGTGTCATTTCAGATATCATCCTTTCATGCATCCTTTCATGCAGTGCCATCATCCTTTCATGGATTGCTATCATTTCTGAATGGCGACAATTTTCTTCACCCAAGATTCGTTCTTCAGAAGCTGCAATTGCTGAGAAAGTGTCATGAGCAGGAGGACTTGAATGCTGTGTTAATCCAGGAGTGTCAACAACTTCATGGTCACTTGAGTCACTTTCTTCCGCTCGGAAACATCTGCTTCTAGAAATACAAACATAAATGAGCAACTCACATGGAACATACCTTTTTTTTACATATTAATGATAGTTATTCTGATACTGGAACACATTAAATGATGGCATATTATGTTAAATTTATGTGCAATAAAAATGGAACAATTTTGGCCACAATTACGTGTCGAATCAGTGTGAATGATGAAGGAATGAAAGCTTGTTGTGACATCACACCTCTGAATTGGTACTTGAAAACACACACAATACATGTTGTGTAATGAAAACGTACATCTCCTGTGTCATTAACTATTAATAAGTTCATCACATGTGAAACTCACATGTTTTAAACAATGTAATTAGCCATAGCAGTGTACACATCATATGGTGTGTACGTCAAACACTCACCTTCCATTCTTGATGATGAAATAGATAATCCAGGTGAGGACACGTGTTCTGTCTGACTAGTCAAATCTGACACAGGAGCTGGCACAGGGGACACAGGAGCTGACACAGGAGCTGGCACAGGTGACACAGGAGCTGGCACAGGAGCTGGCGGAGGAAATATATATTTCATCTGTACATTATTAATGTAGAACTAAATATACATGTTAACATGATGAAGCTACATATTTTAGAACGCATACAACTTACTTTCAACGTTAAAGCTGATATGTATCAAGGTATGTGTCCTTCTATTCAGTGGGTGTTCTACATACTGCATATGTAATCCATTATTACAGGCCCAATAAGTGACACCACTGACATTAATTAAAACAATACTCTATGCTTACAAATCTGAACATAATAGTTGAACATTGTGATACTCATTAGTAATAAATATCGTAGAATGTAGGAGAAGCAGGGGTGTCACGGAATGTTGGTGACACTCAGCACCAGATGCAGTGTGTCGCTCACAGATGTTACTGGTGTGAAAAGGTGGCGTATCAGTAACGTTACTATAATTTTTAGAAACAATAATTACTAAAGTACGTTGTAATATATAGTATAATGTTTGTTGTAACGATTGTTATAATTTGAAGTTCAAAAAAATGTCATGAACTTTGCTTGACATTGTCAGCTTATAGCAGCTGTCCACCCTCCCCCAAGACTTCACCCAACCATGACCCCAGGAGCTGTTTGGTTTCCAACAACAACCACCTCTGTTCACCTCGATGCTTTGATTACATATATTTTGAAGTTGTTTTAACACCCATGTATATGAGCGAAATTATAATATAAAGTGATGTATATTAACACAAGGTAATGATATATGGTACATGTTGGTATTTATGCTCACATGAGAGAACATGAACCACAAACACAGCATTAATTAACAATTAGTGAATGTGTGTGTGAAATTTCATTATGTACGCCTTTCATTCGAGAATATTACAGGCAGGAATTTCATATGCATTAACGGGCTGTTTAGACGTATTACATAGATACACAAATATATAAATAGATTATAAAAAAATATATATGTACAGATACATCACAAATTCAATTATGTTGTTTCTAGCACATACACACTATGACCAAAAACACAGTGAGGACACGAATGATTTTATTTAACGATGACTGCGGGTGTGTTTAGTGGTTATGCATGTTAACCCTGTGTGTGATTGAAGATGTGACCATACTTGAAGCTTACACATATACGTGCAAGATGTTGAATGGTTTGTTACATCAAAGATGCCAGTGTATGCTATTTTGATTATCATTACACATAATCCCTTCTTGCTGTTCAAGTGGTGTGTGCGCATTAAAATGCTGTAAGTCAGGATTGCACAGCAAATACATGCAAATGAACATACACATATAATACGTATGTATATAATATGAAGCTATATCTATAACTACTTATATATATATATATATATATATATATATATATATATATATATATATATATATATATATATATGAAGTATCATCACCAAGCTTATACATATCTATAATTATATATACAGAGAGAGAGGTTTTATATTACTAAAGGTATACAATTATGCAGGGAAACTTTATTAACATTTTGAGCCGACACGTGTAGTACAGTAAGATTTGTCACCTGCTGGGAATTCCTGTGTGTAAATTTCGATATCCCTGTCACCTGGCAAACCCTCCACGAAGACCGGAAGAAATTTTTCATGCATCCGCTCCTCCAATGGAGTTAACGTTAGAGCTGGTGCAGGCGGGCCGCCTCCAGTGGCAGAAGCATGCATCCGTTGTGCTTGGATTTTTTTTTTCAGATTTAACTTGATATCATCAAATCTCTTCCTACAATTCGTCTTGCTCATGACACGATTCCCACACGCAGACACAGCCATTGTAATTTCGTCCCACATCTCGTTCTTCACAGCTGAACTTGTCCGTCCTTGAAATACATAACAATTATGTTTAATGAATATGTAATTGAATGACCAATACATACAAAAAGTGCAAACTGTTGAAAGAGATAGATAACATGCTGGTTTATTTAGAATATGTGTGGCACATGAGTATTACATTTATGTGGAGACATACAAAGCTAAGTAAGCTTGCGTGAATGTTGTATGAACCTAATAAATCCATTTATAAGGATTATTAGGTTCGTTGGAAACTATGAAGGATTATGTGTGTAACAATGTACTATAATTTATAGATATTACATATTATTAGTTATCTTTTAACACATGTGACATCAGATAGAAGAAAAAGTTTTGGAACAATCAATGCAAAGATTGACTTACCTAATACATGGCCATACAGATAGTCATAGCGCACCAAAATACCAATGACAAGCACTCTATTTTCCTCGTCATTGAAACGAGTATTACGTGGCCGCTCCACACGTTTCTTCCGACCACGTCCAGCCACAGAGCTTGCCTGCTGCTGACTGGACTCTCCTTCTTCCAATGGAAGAGACTCCAAAAGCGCACTACCAACAAGCACCCCAACACCACCAACAGACACCCCACCACCACCAGTACTCACAGCAACATCACTCGCACTCACAGCAACAGCACTCAATTCCCAATCCTTCCAATCTTTGGAATATTTGGTGTTCTTGCTTAGCTTATCCCCGCTAGGTCCCGGTGTCATGACTCGTGACGGGGCAGGGCATTGGCCGGGGCAATGGCGCTAGGGGTCGGGACTGGGGCATCTGCAATGTCCGTATCAATGACCAGCAAATGGGTAATGCCACGAACGATGGGCACTTTCCTGCTTGCCCTCTCCGGCAGTCACAGCAACACCACTCCCCTGACTCCCACGTTCACTCAGACGTGTACTCTCCCAACTAAGCGATTACTATACCAAGACAAATTTAGCCAAAACAAAATCTGGATTTTGCCCCAAACACTCTACCGTAACTACCCTGCTAAAAGTTTGCAATGAAATCCAGTGTGGAATGGAACGTGGTCAACTCACTGGTGCAATATTCCTAGATTTTGCAAAGGCTTTTGATACTGTTGATCATGCTATCCTGCTTAACAAACTCCAGAGCCCTGGAATAGGGAAGCATGCTTTAAACTGGTTTCAGTCCTACCTATCAGGTAGATCCCAACATGTGTCCATCTCAGGCTCTAACTCCAAACCCCTGGATATCCCCTGTGGGGTCCCACAAGGCTATGTTCTGGGGCCCCTTCTCTTCTCAGTGTTCATCAATGATCTTCCCACAGCTTGTAAGGAAGCTTCAATACACATGTATGCAGCTGACACAATCTTATATGCACACAGCCATAGCCTCTCCGACCTTGAACACGTACTTCAGTCTGACTTTTTGAGACTCAAAAATTGGATTTCCCTAAACAAACTGTTTTTAAACACTGACAAGACTGTAACAATGGTATTTGGGACCAAGACTAAATTTTTAAAGCTTCCAGCGATGGAGCTCCAGATTAGAACCAACACTAACACCACCCTAACTCCTGTTACTAGTTTTAAATACCTGGGCATGTGGTTGGACTCCCACTTAACATTCGGAATGCACATTGATACCCTGACAACTAAGACCTATGCCAAACTAGGGGTACTTTGTAGGAACAAATCCTCCCTAAGCCTCCTGGTCAGAAAGCGTATCGCACAGCAGATGTTAATGCCAATTATTGACTATGGAGACATAGTATAAGGCTCGGCACCTCAAACCCACCTTAGCAAACTTGACACCCTCTACAATTCAATTTGTCGTTTTGTTCTCCAATGCAACTATAACACACATCACTGCGAAATGCTCAAAGAACTAGATTGGTCATCACTTGAGTCTAGGCGCAAAGTTCACCTTTCCTGTCTTGCCTTCAAATTCTTTATGGGCAAGCTACCCAGCTACCTGAACAAGCTCCTCACCCCTACCACATGCAGCACCTATCATCTGAGATCAGACTCCAAAAGACTGTTCATGGTCCCAAGACTCAACAAAGTATCCGGACGTTCCTCCTCTTACCGTGCACCCCAAAACTGGAACAACCTACCGAGACTTTCACATCCACCACCAGTTTAAGTTCTTTCAAATCTAAGGCTGTCACACATTTTAATCTGGTCTGTAACTGTTTCATAAGCCCATAATATTTATTATCTTTAACTGTGCATGCAATGTCTTGTATATAATGTATACCCTATTCATTTATGTAACTATTTGTAACCATGTATTATATGTCTTAACTCTGTTCCCAGGACATACTTTAAAACGAGAGGCAACTCTCAATGTATTACTTCCTGGTAAAATATTTTATAAATAAATAAATAAATTATTATTATTATTTTTTAGCATAAGTACATTTTTTATCATCATTTTTTTTATTATATATTTTTTGTTTACTTATATTTATTTCCTTTTTTATTGTGTAATATGTTGATTGTTCAATGTATATTATTGTTGTTGTTGTGTTGTTCCCACTACACATAAGGAGTTATATATGGTTATATACACATGACATTTTATATTTATTTGAGTTATGTGATAGAAAATAGTATACTATAGCTAAGATTAATTATAGATATAGGTTCCAATTTAACTGGTTTATTTTTTCATATTTGATGAATGTTAGATTGGTATTAGTAGGTTACTTTTCTGGTACTGTTAGTATTAGAAGTGCTTAAATTAATTTAATTAATAAGTCGGGTTATTTTTAGTGTATGGTGTGAACAACACAAATATTGATGAATTATTGTGGAATTTTTTAAAATGTATTGATGTTTATTCAATCTTGTAAACCTCCGTTTTGTGGTGAATCAGGAATTATGGCATGAGAATAACTTTACATCATTCAGCCTATTTCATTGGCTGTCACTGACCTATCAAACACCCCTGACGAAGTCACCCTTGTGTGACGAAACGCGTAGGGTTTTGACGTCATCGTGCTTGGGTGTGTGTACACAGAGTCCTGGGCGTCCCTGTGATCCAGCTAGCTGCATTTTCAAGTGCTGTCAACTTTTCCATGCAGGTGCAGAGGACGTGGAGGCACTGATTGACTCAGTTTTTTGGCGCCAACTCATGACAGGAGCTGGTGGTGGCTACAAGCTGTGCAGATGTACCCTGCCTACCTGGGATCCCACTCTCCCTTGCAGATGACTACACATAGAGATTTCTCTCCCACGTATGGTTGCTTTTTTAATTCTGTAAGTGCATTTCCTTTGGGCTGCAGTTTTTAAAAAAATGTACTTTATTGTTTAAACAGTTACGTGCTATGGAGCTTGCGCTTCTGTTTGTTTTTTGTTCTTAGATTCGTAGTGGTTGGCTATACCACTTTTATCTGAAGCTGCAAAATGCTCCCTGGATCCTCATCTGGGACTCTTATCTCCCTGGATTTTTGTTTAAAGTGGAACATAATAATTATAATTTATATATTTTTCTATTAATATTATCACTTATATCCACCTGAGCGCTACATATTTTTGTGTTGTTTTCTGTCATATATATATATATATATATATATATATATAGAAAATTTTCAGTAGCGCCACTTGTGAAACAAAGTGATATATAACAGTACAAATATTGTGTATAATATTAATAAGAATTATGATATAATTAACAATCTAACAATATTAAAAAACCATAATGGTGAAAAAAAGTGATAAAAGATAAAAAATGAAAAAACCGTGCCAATAATAATAATTACATATAACAAACAGGGAAAAAAAAACAGGGAAAATTTTTTTTACAATGTGGTTGCGGCCAGCAATATGTTGGTCGCACCACACAATCCTTTAGTACCCGCTTCCTCGAGCATAGGAGGAATGTGTTGCATGGTCTTAATACCCATAATCTTTCTAGACATTTCAAATGTTTTCACAATAGGAGTCCAGATTCCCTACTAATTATGGGTATTGAGCACATTCCTGCCTCTGATAGAGGGGGGGGGATCGTTATAAAATGTTGTGTCGAAGGGAGACATATTGGATCCACCAGTTGGGAACTTTAACCTCTGGTGGACTCAATGATTGTCTAGAGACTAGTACTTTGGTGTAATCCCCACTCCTGGTTCATTGACTCTGCCATCCCTCTCCTCTGTTTTAGCATGTGTAGCCTTCTTTCCCTCCCCAAACACCTGTTTCCCTACCCCTTCCCCTTTCCCCCCGCATTCCCCCCCTTCCTTCCCCTCCCCTTTTCCCTCCCCCCCCCCCTTTTCCCTCCCCCTTATTTTTCTTTTATTCTATTTTTCCATCTATTCACTCCTTCTTTAGTCCAGTGATGTTAGAATTGATTAGATTTTAATAGTTTTTGGATTTTGGATCTGGATTTTGATTGAATCATTTCTATTGATAGTAAATGGGGAAGACAATATTCCTTTCCCCTTCACTTATATTAGAGTTGGGGTATAAGAAATCATAATTTTATCCATATTGGTATTAGAATGGGATAAAATATGCTTCCCCTTATGATTACTGATTTGGTCATCACTCTTTGTATATACATAATTTTTCATGTATATTACACTGTATATTTAATGGAGTTTAATTGTGAATATTTCTATTTTTATGGTACAGTAATGATGAG
Source organism: Ascaphus truei (assembly GCF_040206685.1). Lineage (NCBI taxonomy): Eukaryota > Metazoa > Chordata > Amphibia > Anura > Ascaphidae > Ascaphus > Ascaphus truei. Next base: position 213,078,079 of record NC_134483.1, read on the forward strand.
AAACTTGGGTTATGTATATTATATAGATGTGTATTTAATATTGTTTTATATATACACTTTTAACATGAATTTGTGAATGTGTTATGATTTATTATAAATGAAGGTCTTTCTTTGTTTGTGCTTTATACGCATATGTGACATGTTTTATATGTGTCCATCTGCGGGCACTAGCACATAAATATGTAAGTATGTAGTTTTATTGCTGCGAGTTCTTAATATTAATTTTTATAGTTCATATATTTTGTGATTTTTTTTGTGTATTATTAAGGTTTATCCACTTTTGTTTGTGATGTGGTTCTATTTAGAGGAAATATGAATCCATTTTTTATACTTGCAGTTTATATGCCAATGAATATATCATAATATGTGTAGCATTTGTTTTTGTGACAGGACTGACACGGTGGTTTCCATTGGCTCATCACTAGTGCCGTGGTCTTTTGCATGGGCACTGATGATTGGCCGCTGGTTGCCCCAGCGCCACTCCCCTTTGAATAGTTGAGCCTATAAATACCGAGCCCTCCCCCATGTTGGTATTCCCTTTGAAAAAGTCACTGTCGTGACGAAACACGTCAGGGCACGCAACCACGACATTATGTCATCACGCAGTGTGCGCTTTACGGCCGGAGAGCGCATGGAGCTGATCTGAGGCTGAAAAAACTCCGAATCGCATTGATGCATAGAGACACTGTTTCCAATCGTCCTAAAACTGCTGGAGGTGAACCGGAGGGACTATTGAACAACTGATGTGTTCCTGGGCGGTGTTGCCTTGCTGGTGGTGATTATATCATTAACTGCCTTTTTATCTTGTACTTTTGTGAGTGTCCTTAATCCCCTTGTCCTCTTTTTTATTGATTAAATGTACTGTTTTACACTATGGGACGTGCGCTCTCTGTTCTTCTCTCTCTCTATATATATATGTGTATGTTTTGCCTTGTTAAAGGAACAGACGCAATAAAGCAAGTATTTAACTTCACCCTAATCTGTCTCCATTAAATTTACCTCTGCACACATCTCTAACAATCCTCTACCTGACATCCTTCTGTCCATAATACCGAGAGAAACCTGGAAAGAAACACTGCAGGGGATAACCACATTGATTTGCCCAGCAGATCTTCCAGCATCATGTGCCTTTCAAGCTTTATGTTGGCACTTTGATGTCTCGCGTGGTAAGGTGGCTATAACTAACAACTTGAAGGGTGCTATTTTAGATGCTCTTTGTAAGCAGGACAAATACACTGCTGCAGAATTGAGAACGTCAAAGACACAATAAATAACATGAGAGAGACTTTTAAAACGATGTGCGCCAACTTCCCAATGTTCAGCTTGTGAACATGTTCATAGGACATACTTGAAAACGAGAGGTAACTCTCAATGTATTTCTTCCTAGTAAAACATTTTTATAAATAAATAAATGTTCGCAACATTGGTAAGATTTCAGCGAAAATGTTTTCAAACCTGTACACTCCTTTTTAGTTTGTCTACTTTCCACTGTATGTTGTCTTTTTTATTGAACATAGGGGGAGATGCACTAAGCTCCGTGCTTTTGCGTCTGTTTGAAATTAAAAATAACGTCCGATACAAAGTGAAGCCAGAGACGCAATTCACTAAGGCCTTGAGGCCATTTTCTCTTGGACGGGCCAAAAACTGTCTTATCATACGTGCAAGCTTTCCCCCCCTGCTAGCGTTCTTAAACTTTACGTATGCTAGCTGATAGGAAAAAAAGCCGCTTGCAACATTTGCATGGAGATTTGCCATCTCCATGCAAGGCTGTTACAGGCGATCGTACACAAACCAAATACATTTTAATAATAGTGTACATGAGCAGGGGGTCTCCAGAGCTGAAACACATTGGTTTTGTGTCCGGGGACCCCCTACTTCAGGAGATACAAGCCCTGTTATGCACTCTGAAAGCTTCCGCGTCACGTGACCGGGACATTTACATTCTGCAGGGGATACCGGCACCCCATAAAGGGGCCTGTATCTCTTGAAGTAGGGGGTCCCCGAGGCTGAAACCAATGCGGGTCAGCTCTGGAGACCCCTTGTCAAAACACACACAACAATAAACATAAATTCATTATCTTAGCGGCTATCCGCTATGGTAATGAAGCTGCATTAATGTACATTTTAATAATAGTGTGCGGGAGCAGGGGTCCCCTGAGCTGAACCGCATTGATTTCTGCCTCAGAGACCCCCTACTTCCCGAGAAACAGGCCCCGGTATGGGGCATCGGAGGCCAATGTCGCCGCCATCTTTATAGCGTCCAAGATGCGACGTGGACTCTATAAAGATGGCGGCGACACTGGTACCGATGCACCAAACCGGGGCCTGTAATTCGGGAAGCAGGGGATCCCTAAGGCAGAAATCAATGCGGTTCAGCTCAGGAGACCCCCTGCTCCTGCACACTATTAATAAAAATACATTAAAGCAGCTTCATTACCTTAGCGGCTATCCGCTAAGGCAATGAAGGGGTTAAGGCATTATAGCATGTTTATTGGGGACAATTGCACCCAATAAACATAGCAATATACAACACACATCCCCCCGCCCCCTAACACATACACACTACAGTAATGTGCAAAATTACTATTATCCACATATGGATAATAATGCATTTTCCCATGAAAAATACATTAATTACAATACATTTTGTACTCACCCTTGTCCGGCACCCACGATGAAGGCCATCCTCATCTTCATCACTGTCCATACACTCGGGTGCTGAAAAATATACACAATAATACAAAGAGCCAATCTAATGCCCCCTAACCCCTTATTAACCGCTACAGTCATTAAGGGGTTAAGCCACCCTGACCCGATACCCACCCTTCACCCATTTATTTGTACAGTGGCTTCATCATGTGTGTATATATATATATATATTATATATATATATATATATATATATATATATATATATATATATATATATATATATATATATATATGCATGATTAACCAATATACAAAGAAATGGTTAAGGATATACATGCCGAAATACATATACAAATATCTCCAAATATCAAACAGCACCAAGCCAAATCAATATCTAAGACATGCAAATAAAAACAATCAATTTGACAATGTGTACATGATACAATTAATCTGTGCATCATGTATACTTTGCCATGCAATGGTCAAAATCAAATAAACTATTCCAAACAAGATACTGTATAAACCAATCATTAAATACAAACAAAGCAAATCAACACAATTAAATTACCATCAATTAATACATCCAATCTCAAGTCAATTACAATCAAAATCAATTACACAGTTCAAATCCTGGAACCAGGTAAGCATAACAAAATAAACCATTACAATCCAAAAGTGTCTGTGTCTTCTTTCTTCTATTTGTAATCCATAGCGGGGGTCTTCATCTGTGTCTTCTCTGTCTTAATTTCTTTCTTTTCCGTCTTCTTCCGGGTCTTCTTATCTTCCTTGGCCACGCCCTGCTGTTCTTCTTCTTCGGGAGATCCTTCCTCCTCTGCATCTGCTTCAAAATGAGACGACATAGGGCTCTATGCAGTAAGCGCCGAAAAAGTGCAATCGCCAAGGGTAACTTATCGGCATGATTCTGCCGATTTTCCCTCTCCGTATGCAATAAGTGCTGAATCCCTTCCGAATCAAGCCGAAAACATTTGCTCCCACTCTGCCGATGATTTGCCGATCACACAGAGGTGTATCGGCGTGCATGGCGAGGTGGTGTTAGGTTCCCCAATGAAACTTCTTACTGAATCTGCCGAAGACAAAAGGGATGTAAGTGTGAAGAACACACCAAAAGATCCCCACTAGGGCGCACCACAGACCTGAGTTGTATTAAATCATGGTCCTATAGTACGCAGACATACAACATATACAAATTTATTAAGACATAATAATTTAAAACACTACATAAACTACTTAAAAATATGAAGCTCCCAGTGCCTCTATGATACTAGAAACTAGCTCAAAAGATGTGTATCAAATAAGGAGAATATACACAAAAATTAAATGGCTGTAATTCATTCTACTCTGCCCTTCTCGGAGAACACTCCTCTTGAATGAATCAATGGGTATGGTATTAATATACCTTTAATTTGACCCTGAGTTAATAAGAGGAGGTATGTGTGAGATTGCGTGTTTAAAAAGGCTAGCCTTCATAGGAATAGTACTGTGTCGAAGGTATATACCGCGAGCCTAGTGACTTGTTTCTGTAGTATATTTCAATAACCTATATTGCTGTATATATACATGAATAATAGCCCTAGATGGGTGGAATGATCCTCTCAATAGTAGACCTCTGATGTCTATTTATATCTAAGGTAGTATATAGGACCCCTATGGGTATCGTCTAGTGACTCAGTATATCCGGGATAATAAGTTTACCCTATTAACTCTTGTATTCTAAATCCCACAGAGCAAAGATGTTTAATAGCCCTAACCATTAACTTTATAAGTGCGGCCGAATGTGCTCCTAAGTGAAGTGACTGCGTGATGGCGTACTGTCAAAATACCACAGTTATGTATAGGTGAGTATATAGGGCAACGTTCTTAGTCACTGCCACTGGTCAATGGTTGTTTCGTGATTTACAATATATCACAATATTTGTTATTGAGTACAAGGGCTGTATATATATCAATTGTCATTATGGATAGTACAACTGAAGACTTTATTGTCTATATGCTCTAGATCCGTTGTGGTAACATTATACAATGAGCTTATGTTACTCTGCATATAGAGTTCCTGAGAAGCAAAGTATTTTGGGACTCTGTCGGCTGCTAGTAATCACATACTAAGGCAGACCGAAATACCAGCGGGTGTTTAGTGTTCATGTATAGTGGTAACAATATATACGTTGTAGCGTTGGAGCCACTTGAATGCTTGCTGGCAAAGTTATATAAAAATCAATAGTGATGGTAGTAGATTAAACCCTCAGTGCACCTCACATTGTGTGCGGATATAGTCACAGGTGATATACAGTAGTGAAAGTAACCCCACGTTCAGCGCCGTGTGTCACTTTGGCTCTTGTAACATACTGGGTTGTACTTGTATTTGTTTAGCCGGGCGGTGTAGCATCAGTTTAAACTCGCGATTCTATACAGTCACGTGAATGTTGCCATCTGGGAAGTACTCTCGTGAAGGTAAGTGCCGACATGATTTAACATATATATTTTCCTCAAGTAGAGTTATTGGAGGCATTAAAGCAGCTTCATATTGAGACTTTAATATGCACCATAGCAAAATAAAACCCGACGTGACGTCCGTTTCGTCGCCTACAGCGACTTCTTCTGGGGCAAGCATGTTTTGGATTGAGCGGCCCAGTTAAAGGCAGCGTGTATTTTTATTCATTCTCTGTGTTTTTGGGAGAGAGAGAGAGACACACACAGAGCTGGCCGATTTACATATTTCATATTGACTGTGACAGTTGTGGTGTATTGTGAGAGGTTTGTCCTGTATTGGTTTGTTTACATCTTTGTCTTGTTTTCACTTTGTAAGTGTTCAGTGCGATTGTCTTTAAAAAAAATTCTGTTCTTTGTGAGTGCTAGAGGTATGGCCGCAAGGCGTAGGAAGAGTGATGCTGGTGTGAATGGTACTGGTAGTCGTGTGAGTACGCGTCTGAGTGAACGTAGGATGCAGGGGAGTGCTGTTGCTGCGAGTGCGACTGGTGTTTCTGTGAGTGCCAGTACTGCTGGTGGCTCTGTTGCTGGTGCTGCTGGGGTGTCTGGTGGTGGGGTGGTTGCTGGTGGCCCGCTTTTGGAGTCTTTTCCATTGGAAGAAGGAGAGTCCAGTCAGCAGCAGCCAAGCTCTGGGCCTGCACTAATTCGGAAGAAACGTGTGGAGCGGCCACGTAATCCTCGGTTCAATGAAGAGGAAAACACAGTTCTTGTCACAGGGATTCTGGAGCACTATGACTGTCTGTATGGGCATTTACTAGGTAAGTCTATCTTTGCATTGATTCTTCAAAGACATGTTATCCTAGGTCATGTGAGATGTCTAAATATCAAAATATTATTCTATAATATCTATCAATTAAACTTAATTGTTACACACATATTCCTTCATGAATTAGAACGACCATAACAATCAGTCAAAAAATGTTGCCAAAGTTCATACAATATTCATGCAAGCTTCCTTACATTTGTATGTTTACACGTAAATGCTCATGTGGTACACATATTACACCTAAACCAGCATGTTTGGTATCTCTTGGAACAGGTAGCAGTTTAGGAAACTGATCATTTTTATAATAATAATTAACGTCATATAATTTGTATGTATTTCAAGGGCGGACAAGTTCAGCATCAAAAAAAGAAATGTGGGATCAAATAACCTTGGCTGTATCTACGTGTGGGAATCATGTCAGGGACCGGGCGAATTGTCGGAAGAGATTCGATGATATCAGGGCAAACTTAAAGAAAAAAATATAAGCACAACGGATGCATGCTTCTGGCACTGGAGGTGGCCCGCCAGCACAATCTCTAATGTTAACAACATTGGAGGAGCAGATGCGGGAAAAATTTCTTCCTGTCGTCGTGGAGGGTTTGCCCGGGGACAGAGATATCGGAATTTATTCTGCTCCATTGACAAATGTTACTGTACTAGGCGTGTCGTAGGTTACAGTTCTTATCTATATTTCTGCTGCAACTTATACTTTCTTCCCAATATAAGCATAACTACATATATATCTGTATATATGTCTCTCTCTCTATATCTATCTATCTATCTATCTATCTATCTATCTATCTATCTATCTATCTATCTATCTATCTATCTATATTTATATCTAGTTGTCCTAGAAAAAGTAAAAATTAATATATATGGTGGCAAAAGGTGGCACTGAGTGCTCATTTGCATGTTATTTCCCAGAATCCCTTGCTGCAGTGGAAGCGCTGTATGCTGGGCGATAATGGGGAAAGACAGGTTTGCAGACCTGTCTAAGACATGCAAATGAGCATACAGTAATATTTACAGTTGCTATATATATATATATACATAAATTAGTGATAATCTATGTTACACCTATAAACAGGCCATTACTGCCTCATCAAGTCTTGCATGGAAGATTGTGCATTCAAAGGCGAACATTCATAATTTGCACAAACCCATTTCGTTATGTTTAATTAAAGCTCTTTTTTCGCTTCATGTAGTATACTGAGAGCATAAATAGGAACATGTACCATATGGTATTTAATTGTGTTCATATGTAGCTCAGTTCAGATTTGTATTTCACTCATGTACCGGTGTGTGAAACCAGCTGCAATTAATATGTAATCACATCATAAAGGAGAACACAGGGGGTGGGGTTGGGCACCGAGTCAGATCACAGGGTCATGTTATGGTCAAGTCTTGTGGGACGGCTTACAGATGGTAGAAACAAATAAAAGGTCAGGGTGCTGTCACGTCTTGGGGGAGGGACTACAATTGTTAGAAGCTGACAAGGTGAATAGAAGTTCATCACATTCATTTGAAATGATAATTCTCTGAAGACTTTCACCCACCAGGCCACTACACTGGCGACACACTTTATTCGAGCTCGGCTAGTCCCACGAATTCGGGTATACCCGGGTGTATTGAGGTTTGTGACAGTTTTCTGCCCGAGTGCATTGGGTTATTTTCCAGACAGGGATTGAAGCATTTTATTCCCGCTGGCTGCAATACTGCACAGTATATATATATATACTGCATTACAGTTCATGAATTTATGCCATCTGGTAGACACGCGTAGCATTGCAGCCTATTAAATCCTAATCATTATCATTTAACAGATCAGCCGCCCGTCAGCCAGGCATGAACCCAGGCTGGGAAGGCAAACGCAACGGGGCTTGTCAGAGGTGAGGAGCGGCGCATTCCAGGTATCTGCCAGGTACATACTGGGTATTTGCTCGAATAAAGTGTGTCGGTGCAGTATATATGAAAACGTACGTTAGTCATTCGTTCACTCATATCTTCTTTTAACCTTATAGATACACCACATTATCACACCAGTACCATCTGTGAGCGACACACTGCATGTGTTGATGAGTGTCAGCCACATTGAGCGCTACAGCTGCTTCTCTTAAATGTTCACACGGATCACTAAAAACATTCATTCACATTTCCACAATTAGGTACTGAATTATAAGCAGACTCAACTTTGCTGTCATGGTAGTGATGTACATTATTATTGTTAGATGACTACACAATAAATGCAGTGTATGTCCAACAGAACACTTAATTTTAGAACGCATTCCTGCATGAACATTGTATGTTGTATGGTTTTTACAATAAATGTGCCAATTAGGTTCACATGTACATTGATGTTAAGATGGATAATATACAGCTTGCCAGAAACATATTGTAATTTCCTTATGTGATGCTGATATTTAGCCATAAATACTCCTACTACACAAACTTAATATTAATTATGTACACATGTCAATAAAATTCTTATGTTATTCTTCTATATAGTTGCTCCTGAAGCTCATGTGTCACCTGACACTGAACATGTCTCATCACCTGGCTCATCATCAAGCATGAAAGGTGAGTGTATGAGGTGGAGCACATCTAATGTGTACATTTGTAGATGCTAATTTGCCATGCTAAATAAATGCCTTTCACGTGTAATTAACTTCACATCAGTTATTGTCACAGAAGAAGTAGTGTTTCCTGACAACATGTATTCTGTGTTTTGTAAACTATCAGCTAGGAGTTGTGAGGTTACAACAACCTTTCATTCATTCTTCTTTCACACTGAGTCGAAACATCATTGTTACTTCAAGCATAAACTTTTAATTTGACACAAATGAAAAATTATGGAAACATGTTATGTGTTACACTGTGAGAACAACTCTCATTATATTGAAAAAAAGTGAAAGTTCCATGGCAGTTCATAATGTCTCTTTATTTGTAGAACCAGATGTTGCCACTCAAGGACAAATTCACTCAAGTGACCATAAAGATGTTCCCACTCCTGGATTAACCCAGCATTCAAGTCCTTCTGCTCGTGACACCTACTCAGCTATTGCAGCTTCTGAAGAAAGAATCTTGGGTGAAGAAAATCGTCGCCATTCTGAAATGATGTCAGTGCTTGAAAGGATGATATCACTGCAGGAAAGGACAATATCACAAATGTCACAAATTGAAAGAGTCATCATCCAAGTTTCTAAAGAAATCCAAAATGTAAACAGGACATTACAAGCAATAGTTGTGAATCTAAGCCAAGCAAATCAGTTGCGAATTACTGCAAGAGAACAACAATTCCACTTTACCCCATCTGAGGATGGATCTTTACATGCTGCTACTTTTTCTCCAGAGTCATCAGTTCTTCATTCCCCAGATGTGGATGATACCGGTACAGTAAGTGCAAGTTCTGTGCAGGTCCCTGTCAACATCCAACCGCTTACATCTGTTCAAAATCAGGAACGGACACCTACAAATGAGACACGAAAAAGAAAGTTAGGGCAACAATTACTACTAACCAGCTTTTGGAAAAAGATTAAAACACCAAAACAAGAAACTGCTCCAACCTCAGTTGTGCAATGTTTAGCAACTGGTTCACAACTGCCATAGGCCACAACCATGCCCCTCAAGTGCCACAGCCCACACCCAGTGCCATTGAAGTGCCACAGCCCACACACAGTGCCCCTGAAGTGCAACAGCCCCTACCCAGTGCCACTGAAGTGCCACAGCCCACACCCAGTGCCCCTGAAGTGCCACAGCCCACACCCAGTGCCACTGAAGTGCCACAGCCCACACCCAGTGCCTCTGAAGTGCAACAGCCCACACCCAGTGCCACAGAACTGCCACAGGCCAGTACAAGTCGTACAGTTAAAGCCAAAGTACTTGGCAAAGGGGAAAAAAGGCAAACACAACAGCCAACAAGCAGGCCTGTGACTCGCTCTCAGAAGGATAAACAAAAATAAATAATCACATTCACTAAATGTGTTGGTGTCCTGGTGGTGTATACTGCAGACTATTTCATGCATAGTGTATGTATCATCATGTACAGATGCTTGCTATCATTCAAGTATGTCCTTGTACACATGAATGTTTAGAAATGTTCACTGACTGAATTAAGGCATATTTAATAACATATGAATATGTATTAATCATCAATTGATTAATGGTACAACATTACACTTGCCATGTTTATAGAAGCTGACACTCACTTAGCTCTTGTTCAAGATGAGATGTATGTGGGTTTGTTTGGTAATGTAGATAGTCATTTCATGCTAATATTATTGACATACAACTTTAAGTAACTACCCATATAAC